>NC_140920.1:30566779-30767300 GCF_045865225.1 Trachurus japonicus
CTGCCACAGAAACAAACACTTTTTCCTTGTTGTGATGATTTCTTTACAAAAATAAACGGTGGAGCAGTGCAGTGGTAATATCCAAAATATCTCTGACCGTTTATTTTTGTAAAGAAATCATCACAAGGAAAAAGTGTTTGTTTTCTGTGGCGGGGAGAAGGCGCTCTGCGATCGAATAGTAAGGTCTTGTGGTTGAAAAAATTGCCCCCATACTTTAGCGTTGTGGCTATCGCTAGCGCCGTCTAGCCATGGTGTAACTCCGGTTTGCCTGCATCAATTTTAGTTGCGTTTTTTGCTCCCCCCAACACCGGGTGACCATCAGGACAACGATTTAGGGGTCAAAAATGACCGGAGTTCTCCTTTAATGCCACTCTGTGGACAGACATCACCAACAGTAGATCAATTAATTGTTGTGAATTCTACAGGAATCTTATGTCAGGACACTGACAGAAGACACAAACCACAACACTTTAACTGGCATTTTCACTGGACTGTATATCTCCTTTGCTCTCAGCTGATTCTGCTGTCTCCAATAATTCTAAATAAACTAATTATATCCTAGCTTTTAGACATGTGGTTGTCGCCTAATGTCATGGAAACACTAAGTAATTGATACCCTCACAGATACCATTGCTGTGGACTGTCTCTCGTACACAATTTATACACATTTATACAATGGTTTACTTAAAAAAAAATCACAGACAACACTAAAATGTTGTACATTTCCATTACATTAATCATGAAGAAGCCTCTTGTATTTTGTCCCTCTTTCACGTCTTACTTCCCGTTTCATTCATCACCTCTGGACTGTTTTTGTTTCAGGTCAGGAAACAGACAGCTTCCTGGGAGCCTCAGTGGCCAAACTGTCCTTGAAACTAACGTTTTGACAGCCAGGACAGGACGTGAAGAGGCAGCAACATCACACGTGGAGCAGGAAATGGTGATACATGAGCAAGGTCAGTTTTTGATTCACAGGTGTGGCTTGAATTTAAATCGATCATCACAATCACCTCAAAACAGCAATGTGTGGTCATGGAGACTCTTCCTGTGGAAATGCTTGGTGGAGCATCACATCCTGTTTGTCAGGCAGGCGGGCAGGCGATGAGCTGATCTTTCTAAATTGTTGGATAATGTTAGTCTGAACAGTATCAGACATTCTGTTGTTTCTTCTACAGATCCATTGCTCACGTTTTATTGTCTGAACCGATGTTAGCAGTTAAATAAATCCTGTGTCAGACGTCACGGACTGATCCAGGTCACTTTGTCTCTAAAGTGATTATCATGCAATCACACACGCAATAATACGATGTTGCCTAGATGCATGGGCCCACAATTTATTAACACTAGACAATCTGACAAATTGTCATTTCTCAAGACCCTTGCTATATGTTTAAATAAAAGAATAATTATAAGGCTACGAAAACCAAACAAATTGTATTTTATAGCAATTATACACTTATACAAATATATTCATGGGTAGTATATTCAGATTTTGCCAATAAACCTTGACAATTATTACACACTGGACCTTTAGACAGACATAAAAAATTGTCTTTGGCACTAGCCGAGCAGTCAAGCGGCTGTCCAACAGGGACCCGTGCGCTGTCACATGACGGGCTGTGAGCGGTGGTCACATGATCGTTTAAACATGGTTGCTCTATTGCTGGCTGTTGCTGGCTATGAGCGCTACCGTCTTTGCTATCGGCTATCAGGAAATCTCCCGTGTATGTGTGAATGTCTGTGTGAACCTCATGTAATGCCAGGGCTGCACCGTGGCTCTCTGTGGGGTTGCCGGTGCTGTGCGGAGAAGTGGCTTGTTGCCGCGAGCAGCATGCAGAGCTCGGCAAGCAGAGCTCGGCAAGCAGGAAACTTCTCTGCACAACACTGGCTTTCCACACACAATGACTCTTAACACACCACACACTACAAGAGAATCTTAAGAGCTTAAAGCAGAAGTAAGCGATATTTTTGTGTTAATATAAGTCTTAAATAGTTATATCTTCCGACAGCAATCACTTACATAGAGTGTTTGGTCTGAAACATGGGTCTGTCGGTCCCTCTGCTCTGCTCTGAGCCGAGGAGAAAACTTTTCTCGTATCCTACAATTTTTATCCAATGAGGAGAGAGAACGGCATGCAGGGCTGTGTGTGCAGCCAAGGGATGCGCCTGAATGTGGTGACATAGGGACGAGGACTGTTATGGTGCGTTCGTAACTCGTGTTTTTCCGACCTGTGAAGTCGTACCAGTTCGATCTGGTACGAGTTGACGGGTCGGAAGTTACGAGTGGCCGTTATAGTGACTTTCACAGGTAAAACAGGTCGGAAAAACACGAGTGGGTTGCCTGGAACGCTACAAAGTCGTAAGTTGTGACTTGAAGCTGTAATTTACGGTTTCAAAAGCCTGCCTGGAACGCAGCATTACTCAAAACGACCGGATCGCTTACTTCTGCTTTAAGCGACATTAAGATCAAGAAAGCTGCTGTCGTACAAGGAAGCGAGAGTGTTGATATATTGGCAGTAGGAGCTACGGTTCATGTCCTTCAGGCAGGCAACTAGAGCGTATTTAATGAGGGAGAGGTCACTACTGTATTTCGTGGCAAGAAAAAGTCTACATTCAGTCTGCATTACAGTAATTGCTTTGCTTTCCATTGCAGGCCTGAAGTTTGCCACTCCACAACACTAATGGCAAAAAAAATTGTGGACAGATGAAACTAAGATTTAATTTTTTGTAATTAAAAAAGAAGTATTTTTTGTACATATGGCGTAAAAATGGCTCTGCATAGCAGCATGTAAACATGTCAAAGGTGAAGTACGGTGGAGGAGCATCATGGTTTTGGCTTTGCTGCCTCAGGGTCTGGACAGTTTGCCACCATCCAGAGTTTATCCAGGATTCCTACAGGATAATGTCAGGGTGGCTGTCCACCAGTTGATGCAGCAGAACAATGAGCCTAAACATTGAAGTAAATCTACTATCTAGAGAATCTAGAGTAGCTTCAAAAAAATAAAAATAAAATCCACCTTTGGGAGTGGTCCAGCAGAGCCCAGACCCGAATCCAATAGGGATGCTATGGAATGACCTCCAGAGAGTCATTCACATCAGACATCCCATAGTAACATGGCTGAGCTGAAGCAGTTCTGTCAGGACCAATGGTCCAGAATTCATCCTGAGTGTTGATCAGTTGTGATCTGCAGCTACAGGAAACGTTTGGTTGAGATTGTTGCTGCCAGAGGAGCTTCAACCACTTATTACAGTAAATACAAGGGTTCCCTTTTTCCACCTGCACTGTGAATGTTTAATGGATATGTTCAATAAAGACATGAAGTTGTTTGTGTGGTATGCACATTGTGTTTGTTTACACTTGTGACTCACATTAAATGGCCAACTACGAAATTCCAAAGGGTTCACATACTTCTTCTTGCCACTGTATATGGATAAGAGCAGGAACGTCTGTATTTAGGACGAGAGAGTCAGGTTGTTGATGCAGACTTGCTGGGTTCGGTTCCTCAGGAACTCCCTTACCAGGAGGATCAGACTGCTGCTGACACTCTGGTCACACAGGTGCTACAGGAGGAGACGGGGCTGGGCTGCAGCGAAGGCTGAGGAGAAATCCATGAATAGGATAGCCTACGTACATTATTGTTGGCTTTGTCCAAATGACTATGAACCCTATCCAGGAGGTTGAGTGTGTCCTCAACAATTTGTGTGTGTGTGTGTGTGTGTGTGTGTTTGCATCTGGCATGTCTTCCCTCCTTACATTGTTTCCGTCTGAATGAAATCACCCAGAGAAATTTGTCTGACATCGGGCTCTGCCATGCCTAATTTCTGTTAATCCACAGAGACACACTCACACTCTCTCTCTCACATAGAGACACACACAGAGAGACATATACCACCCAAATGGAGTCATATCAAGGAGCTGCATGCATTGCAAAGAGACAAAGCAGAACAAGTTAATTTGTACAGTGCCAAGAAACACTAATTCCATGTAGCGTTTGTTAATTCCCATCATGGGAGCTGAAGCAGCTTCTCTGTGAATAAGAGCTTGGAGCTGTGACAGGCCATCAGTTGTGTGTGTGCATGTCCCTGTTTGCGCTTGTTGCTGCTGCAGTGGGAATCAGCTCTGGAGTTCTTAAGATCATGAATAATGAATTAACACAATGGAAAAATACTCACCTACACCAAATGAGATTAGAATCATAAATCGCTGCATTTCTTGTTCTTTCTTCTCTTCTTTCTTGTCTTTCTTGTTCTTCTTGTGAACAATTGTGATCAAATTAAATGGATAACATAAAACAGAAAATACAGTAGATTTGTATTTAATGTATTTATTTATTGTGCCAGAGAGTGTCCTCCTGTAAAAATCAAGCCCATAGGTCATGTGTGCAGCATGACCCATTATTAATTTGTGTTGCTAGGTGACATCTAGTATATGACAGATGTGAAGGGAAAAATGTGGTCATTTAGAGACAAACACCGTGGAGGAGGTTGTGGATGAATGTACATGACGAGGGAGAGCAGCGTTTTATTCCCATGTGAAAATAACAGTTCATGTTGTTTCTGCATCCATGGCCACTTGTTAGTATTCTAAAAAAAAAAAACAAGTGCAATGTAAAGGTATCACTGAAGTCACACTCTTTTCCTAAACCTAACATCAACAGAGAGCACTTCATTATCTGTGAGAGATTAGTTTGGGTCTTGTAAATATGGTACATTATGGTTTTATACATTAATTGATTAAAGGGGAATTGCTGTTTTTTACAATCTGGACCTTATTTCTAGCATAAAATACGATCATTTAGTCACCCAGATAACTTTGGTGTCATTACAAGTCGTTCCGACGAAATTAGATGCAGCCGAGAGCCGTGTATATCCATATAATGTGAGTCTATAGGGCAGCGGAATGCATGAGGTAAAATCTAGGACAGCCCTGTAGAATTCTGGATGTTCTTTATTTACCTTATACCCACGTCCAGTGTAACCCCTGTTTGCCTAATGAGGTTACATGTGCTAATATTTGGTTTCAGTTTCAGTTCATAATTTGGACCAGTTATCAGGATTCTAGGGTAACGCTCATGGAGCCCGGGGTGGAACACCAACATTGAATACTCACACAAGATTTAGTTTCAAAATGTATTGTTGGTCATCAACAGAACAATATGACAACAATTTTTAGTAAAATATGAAAAATAACAAACTGCGCGCAAAATAAAATAAAATAAAAAATGGTGTTGTGTTCAGTCTGTATTGTCTTTTCTTTCTTTTGTTATGAGCTCAGTGTTTTTATTTCATTGTGTATCTCACTGTCCTACCACACGCAGGTTTGGGAGGTAAGTTCTGTTGTCCCGCATTCCTCTGTTCCGGCTCGCCATCGGGTTCTCTGGATTAGTTGATCCAACAGGTGTCTGGAAGCCGCCTGGTATCCAGTGCTGGTATCCTCTCTCTAGCGTCAACTACTGGTGTCGCTGATGTCCTCTCTTTCAACATCAAGTGTCACTGAATCACATCCTCTCAAAAAACCTGACCTATAGAACAGGTCACATTCATTCATTTCAGTTAAATTAAATTACTATAGGTCATAAATTCTTAGTTAAAATAAATAATAACATAAACATAACCTATATGAATTTAAATAAACAAAAATATTTATTTATAATAATAAAATATATTATTATTATCACTTTTTCTTACAGGTCTATTTTTACCAGTGTAAATCTAATGAAAATTCTCAAATAACTCAAATTAACCTTTTTAGCATCAAGTCTTTGGATAAAATGATGAAATAAAGAAATAAAATGAATTTCTCCCTCTTTTTTTCCACATGCACACAATGCACACACACCTCCTCTCTCCTCAGTATATTTTTGAACTGTCATTTTCTGTTGTACTTTGTAGTTTGGCCTTGGTGTCTCGCACTCTCTCTGTGTTTCCGCAGATCCACCGGAGCTCCATCTCTCTGCACCAGCCGCCGCCTGCATCGCCCCCCCTCCCACCCTTTCCCCTGCTGTTAGACCGGCCTCCCCTCCCTTCCCATGGACCTGTCTACCACCCAGTCCTCCCATCGAGCTGGCCAGCCCCCCCCCCCCCCCACCAGAGGCTGCCTTCATCAACTCCTGCTAACATTTCCATATTTCGCACATTCTGTGACATAAACTGTAAACTGTTTTCTTGTCTGTAACAAGATCTATTGCACGTCTGTCCATCCTGGGTGAGGGATCCCTCCTCTGTTGCTCACCCTGAGGTTTCTCCGATTTTTCCCTGTTAAAAGGGTTTTCCATGGAGTTTTTCCTCAGTCGATGTGAGGGTCTAAGGACAGAGGATGTTGTTACGATGCCATGTAAAGCCCTTTGAGACAAACTGTTTGTAAAAACGGGCTATACAAATAAAATTGCCTTGCCTTGCCTGGCGCACGTACACACACGCTGCACACCCGATGTGCACACACACACGGCTACACACACTGCGCACCCATGCTACACACACACACAGCACACACGCGGTACTGCCGATACACGGTGTTCACGAACCACACACACATGCATCCACACATACACACAGTAGCTTAGCATTTTGTCTGAATTAACCCCCCCATATTAGCCGTTAGCTCTGTTGTTAGCTGAGTTCAATGCAAATTCACATAGCCTGCTACCCTAGCGGCTAACGCACAAGGTATCAAGTTAGCATTTAGCAGCTAAATTAGCTTTGGTGGCTAACACACACAGGTAGTATTACATTAGCGTTTTAGCAGCTAAATTAGCATGGCGGCTAACACCACTTTTACTCGACGCTACTTCCGTCAAAATGCACAATAAACTCACCGCCGAGCTTGTATCATCAACCATGAACTTGCGGTGGATTCTGACCATTTTACTCCGTTTTAACCACTTCTGGATATTTTTTCAGGCAGAGCGTTCCTCATGCAGCCGGACAGTGCGAGCTTCTCCTTCCGGTCTAACTATCTCCCAGAGTCAGTGTTGCCAACTCCTCAGTAAGCAAAGTCGCTATTGGCTGTCGTAAAAGTCAAGGCGCTGTAGCTCTCTCAACAAGAGTGGGAGTTCTGGAAGTTCGCTACGTAGTGTGGGGGGTGGCTTCTCCCCGCACTCAAGCTGATGAATGACATGCTCAAACACTGATCTGCCCTTTGTTTGCTCGCTAACTCGACCTCAGTTAAGTGAGGGATGAACGGCAATCCTCCAAGCTGATCCTCTATCCCATAGCTGTCAGGGACAGCTCTTGTGGAGGTGGTAAGAGTTTCAACCAAAGTAGCACCACCATGAACATCAAGATTGTCACTGTAGACAAACTGCCTCTCACAAATAGCTTGAACAACAGCTTGGTCGACAGCGTCAATATTGTCTGGGTCAGAGAGATGGTTGCGAGTGAACTGACAAATACGCTTCCTCTCCTTCTGCGACTTAGAATCGTCCGACAGTTCGCCATGGGGTCTGCGCGACAGTCCGGCGGCGTCTGAGTTTTGTTTCCCCGGTCTGTACACAAGTTTGAATGAAAAGGTAGACAATGTTGCAAGCCATCTATAACTCGTTGCATCGAGTTTCGCAGTGGTCAAAATATACGTCAATGGGTTACTGTCAGTAACCACGGTGAAGTGATTTCCATAAAGATAGTCACAGAATTTTTCGGCGACTGACCACTTAAGTGCCAAGAATTCCAGCTTATGGGCTGGGTACCGGCTCTCACTCCGCGATAGCCCCCTACTCGCATAAGCTATGACCCGGAGCTGACCTTCCTGTTCTTGATAAAGAACGGCACCAAGACCGCTGGTGCTGGCATCAGTGTGTAGTACATACGCCTTTTGAGGAAGTGTCTTCAAGCTTGGGAAGCGCGTACGCGTCCTTCATCGTCTGCAGATTCAGCTTGCGGTAGTCAATGCAGAGTCGGACTGTTCCGTTCTTTTTTCTGACCACCACAATTGACCCTTTGTTGGCCTTCTGATTGGTCTGCTGTTCCACCAATCAGAGCGCTTCTCCCCATGTCACGTGTTGCGCAACATTCTAAGGTTGGACAATCCTGGAATGAAACCCTATGAAACGAGATAGGTAGACAGCAAGTTTTTCGGCAAAAACTACTTTATAATTTTTCAATATGGTTAAAATGTGCCTGGGGTTCCTGCAATAGCGACTCACAATATCTGGAACGTATTGGAGTCATTTTTATCCCATTCCCTAAACACAAGACATCAACATACTTAGCCTATGAAGGCTACTGTATACATATTACTTTAACCTTGTGTTATGTTTTTAGTTGAGCTTAATAATAGGGTTTGGGGGTGGTCCACTAGGGGGAGCTGTATGCATAGGTCAGGGGTTAACTGCAAAGTTTTGTTTGTTGTTGTTGTTGTTGTGTGCAGTCCTCATGAGAAGTGAGCCGTTTTCCCTGGCTGTATTACTGAAGTGCTATTGAAGCTCATTCATTCTCCAGTCCACTCTCCGGTCATGTTTATAGACAGAGAAGATCTAATACCTTCAAAGTTATCTAGCAAACGTAACATTACCGCTACTAATGTCTTTTGAACTTTGTGAAGTTTTACGAGGAGAAACGGGAGATCGGCGGAGATTAAGCGTTAGCTTGTAGCTAACGTTAGCTAGCGTCGTTAGCTACTAGCTAGTGAGTGACCAAAACAATGATTTTTCCCCATTTTTCGGAAAAGTCAGGTAATGCCCGTTCAATCGCTATTGAGCCACGTCTGTCCTCTATCATGGACACTATTTTTCTGATGTATAAGTTAATTCAAATTTTCCTTACAAACAATTTAAATCTGCCTAATTTTCAATGGTTTCCAATGGGAGTTAACCCTTCCGTGACCATTGTTTGTCCAACCTAGCAACAGTAACCGTGGGGGGCGGGGCCTTGACAAAGGGTCAATTGGGGACGAAAAAGGTGACTCAGACTCCCTTATTACACCAGTGTGCAAGAGTTCTTGGATGTGCTTGCGAACGGCTTCAACATCAGTGCTGTGTGCAACTGACGCGATTGGCCCGTGACGTCATGACGCACTGCTCTCTGCTCTGCGTGGTGCAGTTAACCCTACAAATGCCAGCTATCCCTCTCATACACTCATTCAGACTAAATAAACGGACTTTTTACTCTTTTTCTTCTTAGTTTTCTACATCTTATGAAGCCTGGGCTACACCAGCACAAATGTGACTTCTGCTTACCACTGGTCAACAGGTCCAACCAACTCATCTAAAAGTCCTTTTCATGGGCCCAAAAACCAGCTCACACTTCCTAATCTTTGATGTCCTTCAACAAAACCTACGATTAGGGTTGCCACCTTTGAGTTTTAAAATAAGGGACACTCGACCAAATGTCGACCGGGGGGGGGGGGGGGGGGGGGGGTGTGACACGGGTCAAAACGCCACACTTTTCATCTAGGCCTATGTATTTTGTACATGTTCAATTTCTTATATTAACACATATTTTAAACTGGAATGGGGGCAGGTACAGTGCACCTTATTGAGGTTATCACTTGACGTAGCTAAGGCCGACGGGCTAGCCTACTTGTTTGATCCAAAACATAAAGTTGCAATATCCCACTTAAATATAATAGTCATACATATTAATGCCTATTTTTTGACTAATCTAACGATTAATTTTTGGTTGACGATTAGTCATTTACAAAAAAACCACCTCTGAACACTTCTCTTATTTAAATTCTTCAGATACTCTTTCTGGTGTACATTCCTCTAAATCAGTGGTTCCCAACCTTTTTTCCTCAAAGCCCCCCCCCCCCTTGCTTTTGTCAAAGACAAGCCTTTTTATTCTATTTTGTGCCATCCTTATTTTGTCTTTATGTCAATTTTCCTTTGTTGTGTCATAATTGTTATCACGTCCCTATAAGCAGGTAGGTTGTATGTAGGTTTTTGTTCCTATTGATTTTGATGATTTTGATTATCCAATTGGATGTGTTATTGGAATTTTAAAATATCAATATGCACAAATCTAATTTTGATAACCTCACAACGTCAGAACAGACAAAGCTCTGTGGACCCCCTGACATCTCTGACGCCCCCCTGAGGGGGGCCCGGACCCAAGGTTGGGAACCGCTCTAAATAATCTTTTTTTTTTGGAGGGGAAAACTATGCCACATCAGTTTGCTTTAACCTGGAAAATAGACAGATGAGTGCACACTGAAATATTAACACAGTGATTTTGAATAGGCACATTTATTTAGTATAGTCATGGAGCAGAGCAGTGTTTCCTCTAGGATTTTTTTTTTAAGCCGGGGGTGCAGGACATCACCCTCACTTACGATCTGCTGCTGTGCTGCGTCCGGGTGCAGAGAGCAGCAGTGGATTTAAAAAAAAACAACAACAACAAAAGATAACACAAGGACGTGTTTACATCTATGGATACATAAAGCAAGGAGACTGTGGCGGGTGGTCCGATTGTCCGACAAGGGAGGGGGGCGCGGGGGGTCCGCGTTTGGACCGTATGAGTTCGCTTTTACCGCGCACTGATGTCATGCATGCGCCCTTCGCTCTGTGTGTGTGTGTGTGTGAGAGAGAGAGAGAGAGCGTCAATAACGGTGAAAGAGCGATGGATAGAAAGTGTCCTACAGAGAGATCTCTGCTTTTTCCTCAGTCGATGTGAGGGTCTAAGGACAGAGGATGTTGTTACGATGCCATGTAAAGCCCTTTGAGACAAACTGTTTGTAAAAACGGGCTATACAAATAAAATTGCCTTGCCTTGCCTTGCCTTGCCTTGCCTTGCTTTGTTGTAGTTGACAAATGCTTACAGAACACGTGCGAAGTGATGCTGTATTCATGACAACTCGGAAATACGGGACAAAGCCCGTCCCGTATTGATTCAAAACGGGACATACTATTTTATTTCAAAATACGGAACGATTCCGTATTTTAAGGGACGGGTGGCAAACCCTACCTACGATACAAAGCAGAATTTGAAACATAATTTGGAGTGAAGATAAGGTTAATACATACAGTACTGTTTAATGATCATGGTCCTGGCATGATGCATAATACTCAAACATACTCAAACAGTTGTCACTTCTGAACATAACCATTTGCCATTGCAAGGTAATGGGCTCTATGCACAGCTCCAGCACTTCCTGAATTTAAGGCAGGTCCTTCATTTCTTACATTATTCGACAAACTGATTAATCCAGGTGTGTCTGACCATTGTGACTACCCAGACACACCTGGATTAATCAGTGTGTCCAATAATGTAAGACAGGAAATGAAGGACCTGCCTTGAATTCAGGAAGTGCTGGAGCTGTGCATAGAGCCCATTGGCAGCACATGATCTTTTCAAGGAGACTTTGTTCGAGTTTCCTTGTGTTCCCAATGAGACTATGGTGTAATATGGTGTTACTGTATGCCAAGCCTTGTCCTTGATGGGCGCATGACGTCTGTCCGACTACCCATTTCTCCGACCACCCATTTCTCCGACTCCGACCATACATTTCTTTATTTTTGCGTCATAAGTCCGACCTCCCACTTCTCCGACTTAAGTAGCCCTAACCCTTAACCTTACCCTAAACCTAACCTCAACACTGTAGAATGGGTAGTCGGAGAAATGAGCCGTCGGACTTGTGGGCAGTCGGACTGACGTATGCTCCCCGTCCTTGATAGAGGTCATGTTTTCTTGTTGTATTTTGTCTTCCTGTTTTATTTTGTTGTACTTATACCCTCTTCTATGGTTTCAGGTGTCTTGACTTCCTATCCTCATGTTCTCCCCATGGCCGTGTCCGAAATGCCCATGTGTTGATTGCAGGTGATTGTTTGCACCTGTGTCTTTGTCTCTCCTTCCCTTGTGTATTTAAGTATTGTGCTTGGTGTTTGTCATTGCCTGTTTGTCTTGTCAGTTTGTCAAGCGTTCCAGCCATCAAGTCTTGTGTTCAAGATCTTGCTAATTTTCCTGCCTTCTCAGTAAGAAACCTGGTTCTGTTGCTTACCACTGAGTTGAACTCTTGAGTCCTGCAGCCACTGAGTTGTGTCACTGTAGTTCTCTGTGAAGCTTATAACCTTCCAAAACCAACAAACAAAAGTCTCTTTCATGCTCACACAGCAAAGCCTACATTTGGGTCTCCAAAATACTGCTGTCATAATGAGAATCACACTAAACACTGGCCTTATATTAGCCACCAGGACCCTATACACTCAAAATCCATTTTCTGTCACACACTGACATTACAATTTCACCTCTTAGTTACAACAATCCAATACACAATGCAGCCACTCCTTTGCAACAAAGCCTGACACTTACCTTTACTTAAATACAACACTATGTATTAAAAGGTACTTCCTGTAATGAGTCCAAATAGGGACTATTCAACAGCATTTAGAAGTGGACTCTCAACGTCTGAGCTGTGTGGGGTGTCTCTATTAAAACCTTTAAAGCCATTCATTTTAGAGCATGGAAAAATTGCATTGAGTGTGGAGTGGCCCACAATGGAGAACACAGCCCTTTAGCTAATGAGCTCACTTGCATTATACGATATGCAATTAGCCAAAGCACATTTCTCCTAATTTCTCATCTGGCTATGAGTAAATTGAGTCTGTCTTTGTTCGTCTTTTCAATCACTTGGGCACTCTCCTCACCCACTTCTCCCCACTCTAGCCTGAAGTGCTTACAAAGGTCAGCTATCACAGAACTGCCTGAACTATTGTGGAAAATTTACAGGTATTAGGTTCACAACTGAAGAGCTGAAAGATTTCCTTGTGTTGGACTGACATGTGAGATAAATGATAGATTGGCCTCTTTGTCATTAACACAGGAGCTGTCTGAATATGTTCAAATATGGAGCTGTCCAAATATGTTCTTTGCATTAACCATAAAAACCTGATATGGTTATCTTGTATATTAAATTTTATGTATTCGCCATAATATTCCCATCGCTATGTTTGGATGCAGTCTGTAACTTCTGTGTCGAACAGTCTCTTGAAATCAATCAAAACAAAAACGCGTGAATCACGTGAACATGAGAGCGCCCAGGCAAATTCAATGCAGGACTGTTTAGGCTGTAAAAATGTCTTAAATGATGTCGTTTCGAGTAAACTCTGGACTATATCCGCCCCCCCCCCCCCCCCACTCCAGAGTATTCATCAGCATGAGGGTGAATCAGTAATGACTGATGAAAGAATTTCATTTTTTGGTGAACTATATTCCTTTAAAACATTAATATTGAAAATCAATTGATGTCCAGGCACCATCCAAAATCCAATGCTGATGCAGTCTCAATTTATTACTGGTTATCGCTGATAAATAATTAACTTTATAACTATAACTACAATGATCATATCAACAGTAAGTTACAGTTCACGGATTGAGTTTGGACAATATTAAGATGCATTGAAGATCTTGCAGCATCTGGTATTAGACTGATTGGATTCATTATATTAATAAAAATAATGTAATTTCCTGTAAATAGGAAGTGGCGCCTGATTCATGAGGATTATTCATTTTAAAGTTTGGTGTTTGATATGCTAATGACACTAACAAACATGTAGAAGGAGAAACAAATAAAGCCTCCAGAGAGTCTCCCCCTACAGTGCTTTTGTAATATTATCTAACAATTCATGTGTCGACTGAAGTAGAAGCAGAGCAGCAGTGCAGCAAAATCAAGTCTCATTGTAAAAGCAGGTACTCAAAGTACTTTGAACTTTTGCCTGGTGAAGCCTGTAGCGTCTCATAGACCCAGCGAATTAAGAGTTTTATTAAAACCACAGGAAAAAGGAGTGTGGACAGTCATTGTTTGGTTCAGTGTCTGTTTGAGCCTGTTTACTGGAGGATGTCAGAACTGCAGGGAGTCTGCTGTTTGACTGCCTGCAGGGCTGTCAGCTGTCACTCTGTCTTGCCTCTCTCCCTTTCACACAGACATAAAGCAAAGCACACACACACAAGTACACATACCTCAAGGTCAAATGTCAAAGCACATCAGGAGGTTGTTGCAGACATGTGGATTAACCAACATTTTCTGCTGTGCACTGGGATGGCTGAATACACCAGGAGCTCATCAGACATCTGCCTGGTGTGTATTTATTAGTGCTGGGCCGTTAACGGCGTTAACGTGCTGCGTTAACGCGAGACTGTTATCGCACGATAAGAAAATTATCGCCGTTAATCTAGGGGAGAGTGGGGTAATGTGAGACACCGGGTAATGTGAGACACCCCCTATATCTAGAAAACGGAACACATTTATGGTCATCTGACCATTATGTTTTCAAGCCCCTTCCATTTCCCCATGGTCATGAAGAAGAGGACCTCATAATGCTGTGGAAAGCATGTTTTTTTCAAAAAAATATGATTTTTGCATGTAAAAGTAAATTTTCTTGCTGTCAACTTAATCAACTGTTGTGCCAAAGCAAATTGATTCACGTAAAAAAACGTATATGATACATGATGATGAACTACCAACACATAAAACCATGTGATGATGCTGGCTGAAAATTAGCCTGAATTTCTAAGGCCCCCAGACTATCTAACTGGTTCTATCTGTCATTTGAATGTTAATTAAAACATTTTGTGTTGTATTTGATTTTGTTCTTGAGTTACTTTGTGTTTAGAAAAAAAAGTGCTTAATTGGCCAATCCCCATGATTCTGTTACTAGTCCAACATTAGTTTTGGGAAATGTGGTTGTCAAGCTAGCTGTCAGGATTCTAACTGTTACAACATGTGTTGTTATGGTAGTTTGAGTGGAAAAAGTAAGTGGATCAGTTTACCCCATTGATTTCTCTGATTTGTCTGAGTTTACCCCTGCGCTGGGGTAAAGTGAGACACAAGACCACTTTTTTTAAAACAATCATATTTTCACTGTCCTTCGTCCTAAATACATTCTGATCATTTCCATTGCTAGGAAACATCCTGAATTAATGGGAAATGTGTACATTTTACTGATAAATCATTTTAGCTCGCTTAGAGGGGAGCAAATGTAAAAAGTGTCTCACTTTACCCCACTCTTCCCTATTCTCAAAGTTGGCTGGGAGCTGAGTCAACATGCACCTTGTGCAAAGCAGGTCGCGGAGCTGTGCACCACGGACGTGCACGAAAAAAACAAGAGTCGCACCGAATTTCCTTTTTTTTTTTTTCCATTTTCATCCGCTGTATCCGAGTCCGGGTCGCGGGGGCAGCAGTCGGAGCAGGGATCCCCAGACTTCCCTCTCCCCGGACACTTCCTCCAGCTCTTCCGGGGGGACCCCAAGGCGTTCCCAGGCCACCTGAGTGACTCCAGCGTGTCCTGGGTCTTCCTCTGGGCCTCCTCCCGGTGGGACATGCCCGGAACACCTCACGAGGGAGGCGACCAGGGGGCATCCGATACAGGTGCCCGAGCCACCTCAGCTGGCTCCTCTCGATGTGGAGGAGCAGCGGCTCTACTCCGAGCTCCTCCCGGGTGACAGAGCTCCTCACCCTATCTCTAAGGGAGCGACCCGCCACCCTGTGGAGGAAGCTCATTTCAGCCGCTTGTATCTGGGATCCCATTCTTTCGGTCATGACCCAGAGTTCATGACCATAGGTGAGGGTGGGAACGTAGACTGACTGGTAAATCGAGAGCTTTGCCTTTCGGCTCAGCTCCTTCTTCACCACGACGGACCGATACAACGACCGCATTACTGCGGCCGCTGCACCGATCCGCCTGTCAATCTCGCGCTCCATCCTTCCCTCACTCGTGAACAAGACCCCAAGATACTTAAACTCCTCCACCTGAGGCAGGAACTCTCCCCCGACCTGGAGGGTGCAAACCACCTTTTTCCGGTCGAGAACCATGGCCTCGGACTTAGAGGTGCTGATTCGCATCCCAGCTGCTTCACACTCGGCTGCAAACCGCCCCAGTGCATGCTGAAGGTCCTGGCTCGAGGGAGCCAACAAGACCACATCATCTGCAAAAAGCAGAGATGAGATAAAGTGGCTCCCGAACCGTACCCCCTCCGGCCCTTGGCTGCGCCTAGAAATTCTGTCCATAAAAATAATGAACAGAACCGGTGACAAAGGGCAGCCCTGCCGGAGTCCAACACGCACCGGGAACAGGTCAGACTTACTGCCGGCCATGCGAACCAAGCTCCTGCTCCGATCATACAGGGACCGTACAGCCCTCAGCAGAGAGCCTCCGACCCCATACTCCCGGAGCACCCCCCACAGGATGCCACGTGGGACACGACCTGACCACGGTCGAAAGCCTTCTCCAAGTCCACAAAACACATGTGGACTGGTTGGGCAAACTCCCATGCACCCTCGAGCACCCTGCGGATGGTGTAGAGCCCAGGAGGCTGAGGAGTGTGATTCCCCGATAGTTGGAACACACCCTCCGGTTCCCCTTTTTGAAGAGAGGGACCACCACCCCGGTCTGCCAGTCCAGAGGCACTGTCCCCGACTGCCACACGATACTGCAGAGGCGTGTCAGCCACGACAGCCCCACAACATCCAGAGACTTGAGGTACTCAGGTCGGATTTCATCCACCCCCGGTGCCTTGCCCATGAGGAGCTTCCGGACTACCTCAGTGACTTAAGCTTGGGTAATGAATGAATCGACCTCTGAGTCCTCAGCCTCTGCTTCCTCGACGGAAGTATTCCTTCCACCGCCCGACGATATCCCCAGTCAAGGTCAACAGCTCCCCTCCTCCACTGTAAACAGTGTTGGCGGAGCACTGCTTCCCCCTCCTGAGGCGTCGGATGGTTTGCCAGAATTTCCTCGAGGCCGACCGGTAGTCCTCCTCCATGGCCTCCCCGAACTTTTCCCAGACCCGAGTTTTTGCTTCCGCGAACGCCCGGGCTGCCATCCGCTTGGCCTGCCGGTACCCGTCAGCTGCCTCGGGAGTCCCCCGAGCTAGCCAGGCTCGGTAGGACTCCTTCTTCAGCTTGACGGCATCCCTTACTTCCGGTGTCCACCACCGGGTTCGGGGATTGCCGCCGCGACAGGCGCCGGAGACCTTACGGCCACAGCTCCGGATGGCCGCGTCAACAATGGAAGTGGAGAACATGGTCCATTCGGACTCAATGTCTCCGGCCTCCCTCGGAATCCGGTCAAAGCTCTCCCGGAGGTGGGAGTTGAAGACCTCCCTGCCAGGGGATTCTGCCAGACGTTCCCAGCAGACCTCCCCTGCCAACTCACCACCAGGTGGTGATCAGTTGACAGCTCAGCCCCTCTCTTCACCCGAGTGTCCAAGACATACGGCCGGAGATCAGATGACACGACTACAAAGTCGATCATTGACCTCCGGCCTAGGGTGTCCTAGTGCCACGTACACTGATGGACACCCTTATGCCTGAACATGGTGTTCGTTATGGAAAAACTGTGGCTAGCACAGAAGTCCAATAACAAAACACCGCTCGGGTTCAGATCGGGGAGGCCGTTCCTCCCAATCACACCTCTCCAAGTAACACTGTCGCTGCCCACGTGGGCATTGAAGTCCCCCAGCAGAACGATGGAGTCCCCAGTTGGAGCACTTTCCAGCACCCCTCCCAGGACCTCCAGGAAGGCCGGGTACTCTGCACTGCTGTTCGGCCCGTAGGCCGAGACAACAGTGAGAGACCTATCCCCGACCTGAAGGCGCAGGGAAGCGACTCTCTCGTTCAGTGGGGAGAACTCCAACACATGGCGGCTGAGCTGGGGAGCTATGAGCAAGCCCACACCAGCTTGCCGCCTCTCACCATGGGCAACTCCAGAGTGGAAGAGAGTCCAACCTCTCTCAAGGAGTAGGGTACCAGAGCCCAGGCTGTGCGTGGAGGTGAGCCCGACTATCTCTAGCCGATACCTCTCAACCTCCCGCACGAGCTCAGGCTCTTTCCCCCCCAGCGAGGTGACATTCCATGTCCCTAAAGCCAGAGTCGTTGTCCGGGGATTGGGTCGCCGGGGCCCCCGCCCACGGCTGCCACCCAAAACACACGGCACCGGCCCCTCATGGTCCTTCCTGTGGGTGGTGGGCCTACTGGAAGGCGGGCCCACGTCGCTCCTCCGGGCTGGGCCCGGCCGGGTCCTGTGGGCAGAGACCCGGCCACCAGGTGCTCGCCTGCGAGCCCCAACCCCAGGCCTGGCTCCACGATGGGGCCCCGGTGACGCCGATCCGGGCGACGTGAACGTCCTTGATATTGTTCTCGGGAGACCCTACCAGGGGCATTACGCCCCCGACAACATAGCTCCCAGGATCATTTGGGTGCTCAAACCCCTCCACCACGGTAAGGTGGCGGTTCAAGGAGTTTCCCTCTGCTGTATTTTTTATTTCAATTAAATGACAGGTAGACCGCTCGGTTCATTGTAAAACATTAATTTATTGACGTAACGTGGTGATTTCTGTACAGAGCCCCGAGGCTGCGCTGCTCTTCTGTCCAGTAAGTTTCACTTTTCATTCAAACTCCCACAGTTGTTAGGTTTCATCACTGAGACCAACATTAATCTCCTAAAAGGAATTAAACCACCGGCGGAAAACCTGCGGGTAAGTTACTCTGCTCGTTTTCTCCCCGCGGGATGCCGACGGCGACGCAGGCTGACCGTCACGTCAGCTGACCGGTGTCACCGGCAGCAGCTGCGTCTGTGATGAGCTGCTGCTGCTGCTGCTGCTGCTCCCGGTCGGCTGCTCTCACAATGTCGGAGCAAACAGACGTTATTTGGATAAACTAACCACAAAGTGGGGATCTACACGGTTAGATTCCCTCTGAAAAAATATTAAAACGTAATAAAGTGACATATTAACAGCTCCACAGCGGGAATTAAAACAGCTGCTTTACCACTGTCGCTTGGAGCGAATCACACATACAGTACAGTAGCCTACATATACAGTCGTTATATCCGCGCATGTTGGAAAAAGAAGAGCGTCAGGTGCGGCACAGCGTCAGGTAGCCTATAATATGAAAGCAGCTCAAAGCGACCCAGTGCCTCCCACCAACCCAGCACCGCGTGTCCTCCCGCATAAAGCCGCAATATACCGCTCCTATAAAAAAAGAAAAGAAAAAAGATGCACGTCGCGGCGGAGCTGACCAGCTGAACAGCTGACATGTGGTCAGGACGTACAGTGGAGACCTGTCACAGTCTCACCTGTGCATTGATATAAACTTCAACCTCAGACTGTCTGCTTCCCAGATGATCACACAGGGAGAGCATGAAGCTGCTTGTGTGATGAGTGTGTTACAGAGTTCTATATCAATGTTTAGGTTTATTCGTCAGTGCTAAGTTGTCCTGATAATTAATATATGCTAAGAAACAAGCTTGTAAATCAAACAAATCCTACAGGAAAGACCAATTTATGTTTAATGAATCAAATATTGGGGGGGGGGCAGCTGTTTATTTTTCATTAAGGGGGGCTCACTCTCTCACACTTTGAAAACCCCTGGGTTAGAGCCTATTATGTTATATATAAAAATATGAATTTATCGGTATCGGCAATGAGAAGCAGGAAATTATGGGTTATCGGTAGAAATTTTTCATATCGTGCATCACTTGAATGCCTTCAACAAATGAGCCATTTTAATCTAGATTAATCTAGATTAACTCCAAGATTGCAGTGAGATTAATCTAGATTAAAAAAAAATAATCTATGCCCAGCACTAGTATTTATACAAATGTTTTAATCCCCAATTATTCAAGTATTTTCAAATTGTATCAAGCATGTTGCAGCTACATCTCTTATTGCTTTAAAAGCTCATTGGTTTTATTAATCATGTGATTTTCAATGGACAATGAGTGAACTTTACACTCTCCACTCTGCACTTGTCTCACCATATCTGAGCTACTGTACAGAGATCTGGGGAATTCACTACAATTCTACAGAAAAGAGCAATCAGGATAATAAACAAAGCTGGCTATAGGGACCATACACATCTACTGTTTTTACAATCAAGGATACTAAAACTCAGGGATCAAATTGAATATCAAACAGCACAAATCATGTTTTAATCAGTTACCAGGAAACATTCAGAACATGTTTAGTCAGAGGGAAGGGGATATCATTTAAGGGGTTAGGGTTAACCGAATGACACTTAATGACAACGTTATGACATTGACATAACGTTTATGACACGTTCATGACTGTGTCATGTCGCTCTTATGACAGTGACATGTCACTCTTATGACGATATACCTTCAAGTAAAGTGTTACCTAATCTTCTTCATTTTTGGCCATAACAATAGAGATGAGTTGGAAAAGCCATCTGTCCAGGCCTAGGGAAATGGGACTGAACTTTTTCTTTAGAAGATTCACAACCTCAGAGCAGTAAAGATCTAGTTCTGATACTCAGAGCTTGCAACATCTACAACACGTCATTAAAATGTGTCTTGAGTAATCACATCATACTGTTAGTGATTACAGAAGCCCTAAATAGTGTACGTGTAAACGAGCACCAAAATGTTTTGTAAAACATTTTTGAACATAGTCACCTGTCTTTATACAACATCTATGTCACATCTGCCCGTCCTGGGTGAAGGATCCCTCCTCTGTGTCTCACCCTGAGGTTTCTCCTGTTTTTGGATGTGAGGGTCTAAGGACAGAGGGTGTTGTAAGGATGCTGTGTAAAGCCCTTTGAGACAAACTGTTTGTAAAAATTGGCTATACAAATAAAATTGCCTTGCCACCTTTCTTGATCCCCACTTCCAGGACTATTTACAATATTAAAAGAAGAGGTGAAACAACCTTCAAGTGAAACTCCTGGACCTGGACAGTGAACCAAAAGCCATTATGCCTTATGTGCCCACGACATTTTCCACTTGACTGTTCCTCATATTTGAACTGACTTGGGGGAAATGAGCATTCAGTTCTGCCGCCTCCTCTGCATGGAATACTCTCCAAACTCAACTGAAAATGTCAGAACTCATTCCTCTTGAAGCATTTTGTTTTTTCTCAAACAATGGACGAGAGTCCATTGAACAGTGCCTGTGTTTTTAATTGTGACTGTGATCTCAATACAAAATGCAACCTTTAATCCATTCTTATTATTTTTACGTGTGTTGCTCTTAGCCAGGCTGCCCTTGTAAATGAGATTCGATCTCAATGGGTCTCTATCTTATTAAATAAAGGTTTAATAGAAAGTTCATGCTGGTGACATGTAAGCAGCCAATATAGTGCACTTGCTGAACCTTTGTGTGCCTCAATAAATCTGTGCACACTGTGAAATGCTGAGTCAGTGTTTACTTCAGTTGGGATACATCGTACCATAAAAACTGTAACTGAAGTCTCATTTTTAAAGACCCCCTCCCATGAAAATCGTGT
This sequence comes from Trachurus japonicus, assembly GCF_045865225.1. Classification (NCBI taxonomy): domain Eukaryota; kingdom Metazoa; phylum Chordata; class Actinopteri; order Carangiformes; family Carangidae; genus Trachurus; species Trachurus japonicus. The sequence continues at coordinate 30,587,951 of NC_140920.1, forward strand.
TTTTCGTGCTTTTCACATGTTCCTGTGGCATTTTTCTTGTGTTAGAGCACATATCAGCAGAAAAGGAAGTGCAAAATTGCATTTCTGAGTTTTTCTGCCTTCAAATGGCTGTGAACCAATGGCAGACGCAAACTGGCAGTTTCAGGGAGACTGGAGCTGACGTGTCACAGCTCCAGGGGAAGGCACTAGTGCTACAAGCTCCCGCCCCGCTTTGCATCTGGCTCAGAGGTAACAGGTATAGCTCACATGGTAGAGCAGCTTGCACTGTGCGCAAGGACTATGTTCCAGTCTGGATCGAATCCCAGTGTGGAGTTTTACGCTAAACGCGCTGAATCTGTAATTGTACAATGTCCAGCTGTCAGCAAGCGGGGGGTGGGGTGCAAGGAGGTGGCTGGGTGGGTGCAGAGCAGCGCAGTCTCCGCCCACCCTCCAGAGGTGCATTGCTAATGTGCAGTGCTAAAGAGCTGGTTTTAAAATGACCAAAAAGGGTCGCGGGAGGGGGACTTTAAAGCTATGGTCTACCATTTGGAAGATTGGTAATTATTATTTACATCGTTTATACGGTGATTATGGTCCTGTAGTCCGATCTACGCAATATGAATAGCAAAAAGAACCAAAAAAAAAAAAAGCCCCACTAGGATTCAGAGAAGCACAGTACAGAAGTACAGAATGTTTTGCCGCCGTTATTACCGGTACCGGTGCCGCGTCGAGTCTCCCTGCTTTTCTCCCCGATCAACAGCGGGCCACACGGTGAGCATATGACGGTGTGTCTGTCATGGGTAAAAGGCAGTCCGGCATTTGATCGCATAAAGAGGTGGCAAAGGAGGCATTTTATGTCCACTGTAATTTTCACACTTTATCTTGTTTTTGTTGACACATAGCAGTCTCACAAGCAGAATGCTTTTTTGCCTTTCGCAAAAAATATGAAGAGTTCATTTGCAAAAGCAGATAACTCTGTTTTTAAAAAAAAAAATTGAAAATGTTTAATTATTATTTACACCAGGTGATATCAGTCAAACCAAAGTTGAGTGGCTTTGACCAAGGAGATGAGATGTACAAAAACAGATGTAACTCAAAAAGATAAAGCTTTATTGAAAACAACACTATGTAAAGAATAATTCAAAAGCATCAGCTCATTTTTTTCAAAATGGCACTTATCTGCTTTTGCAAATGAACTCTTCATATGTATTTGTCAGGGCTGAGCTTACACTTCCCAACAACATGGTCTCTTACATCAGCTCTCTTGCTGGATGAGCCTGTGTCCCTCTCCTGCTAGCATCACTGCTACCTTCGACTATTGCCTTACACATAACCCAGGTCTGCAGGTGGAGGTGAAGGTGGTGGAGAGAAGTCCTCCTCACCAGAGTGCAGGCTGTTTCCATTGTTTCTGGCAATCACACAGTTGTTGCTTGGCCTACCTTCCACACTACTGGCTACTGTAAATGTCAACCAATATTTCCAACCAAGTCCCTCCCTACCAGTGTGGTTTTCCTAGAAACATCTAATCGTGTGGAACATTGTCATTCTGACAGCCTCCTGTTGAGCACTGTAATATTTGGGGCGCACTGCATGAGGAGCAGAAGCAGAAAATTGCCAGCTACGTCAGTGCAGCTGCAGCACCCTGCATAAATTGCACTTTGTGGGTTGATGATGTTGGATCTATTTACACTATAGGTTCATTTCTGATTTTTACAGACAACACCACTTATATGGCTCTGTCTCTACATGCAGCTGCTAAAATGATTACAAAATATATTTAGATTCTTTCATCTCTGTATTCACATACAGATAACAACAGTGGAGGTTGTCATGTAATGTTGCTGGTAGTATGTTGTGAACAGTGTTGTGGGTAACGCGTTACAAAGTAATGCGTTAGAGTACTTTAACGCGTTAGTTTCGTGCGTTGAGCAATCAGTAACTTAGTTATTTTTTTAAAAAAGTAATCCGTTACTTTTCGCTGGATAAGGAAAGGAAAATCCCGACTGCAGCCTGCTTTTTGTCAGACAGTAGACTACTGTGCAACCTGCGGATGTGTCAGCCGAGGCGCAGCGCTGTGATGCGTCTGTGCCCTGCTGTGTGTGTTTCAATTCGCCAGTGAAAAGGACAAGAACATAACGGTAAAATGCACACTGCGTTGGTGATAAGCTTCTGTTGACCGCAAAAAATCCACAAGGGCCCATTCACATGGATCAGCTCCACGTACGGACCTGCTTCTCCAGCAGCAACAAGCAGCCCGGGCCGGCTCTCAGTGCTTGCTGCTTTCAGCAGCTCCCTCTCGGCGAGCGGCAGCTCAGTTCTCCCCCGGTCCAGCCCGGATCTCTACTCCATAGCTGCCGTAGCAGCAGTGTGATACCAGTACATTTAACCGCATTTTTAACTTTTATTACACACAAGGTCGGAAGTTCATGTCTCGCCAGCCTCCCTCCTCTCCACACGTGAGTCCTCCGTTCAAACTGACAGACCGATCGAGCAGTGAAGCCGCTGAGGGATTCACGGCAACTCCTGAATAAAAAAAAAACAAAAAAAAAAACGCTATGTGGCATATTTGACATTTTGTCTTTCCTGTTATTGTTATCCTGTAGAGCTAATTTGGTTGGATGACTGATGTTATTCGTCAGGACTCGGTGCATTTAAAAGAGGCTGTGTGTCTGTCAGTTAAGTTGCAGCATATGCGAGGCGCTGCAAAAGGCTTTTAATTTTTGGTAACGCAAGAGTACTCTAACGCGTTACTTTTATTCATAGGTAACGCTGTAACGTAACTGATTACTTTTAATTGATGGTAACGTTGTAACCTAACTAACTACTTTCCAAAGTAACTATACCCAACACTGGTTGTGAATATGATATTAGAAGGTCTTTTCTCCGGTTCCAGGGTGCCATTCCGAAGGGCCGCCACTCCGAACGTTTACTTTAATTTGTCGGAATGCCGACCCTTAATTATTTATGGGAAAAGGGTGCCATTACGAACCTGAAAGAAAGGGTGCCATTCCGAACCTGAAAAAATCTTGAATGGTTTAAGGCACGGAGTAAACATGTTCAAATGCGGTGGTAGCGTAGTGGTGAGAGCATCTGCTTTTGACGCGGTGGATCAGGGTTCGACTCCCGGGGGAGATACATATTAACTGCGATTTTATTGGCCTCTACCTAACCTTTTTACTAAACTTAACCAACTCCTTTCTACATTGCCTAAACCTAACCAAAGCACAGAGCAAGGACATTTATTTTCAGCAGGAGTGCCGCGGCTGCATCAGATGGATGTAATGCATCAGACTCGCACCTGGGTGAAACTTTGGAGGGGGAGGGGGAGGGGCCGGTCGGGCGCTGTCCCCGCAGCGCGTCGTGTCAAGCCGGGCAGGAAATCAAACCACGAGAGAATCCGGTCAATTTTCAAAATAAAACACATTCGGAACGGCGGCCCCTCGGGAAGTTCGAAATGACGGACCTTCGGGAATTTTCGGACTGGCAGACCGTCGGAATGGCGGTCCTTCGGAATGGCGGTCGCCCCCCCTTTTCTCCATTTGTTTGTCCCAAGACACACATGCATGATGTGTGAAAAATAAAAATCTCTAGTGACTGGACTAAGATAATTTGCAGTTGGAACAGTATAGCTCAGCTTGACACAGGTTATACTTCAACACACTTGACTCAAAGTCAAATCTCCAGAAACAGATGGAATTGGTAGAAAAAGTTATACTTCATAGCCACTGTCAAACTCAATGTGAACTTCCTCAGATTATACACAAAAATCAGCTAAAAAATGAGCTGATCAGATTTTGGTGGCCCAAGTTCAAAGTTCAAGGTCACCACACAAAGTACAATCTTCACCTTGTGAATACAATAACTGTCTTTGTAAGGCCTTGAGGAAATCCCCTCGAATTAGGTACAAATGTAAACTTGAACTTTTTACTTTTTACTGAATGCATCATTGTTCCTATCTGTTTTCCCTCTCTGTTTACAACGGGAGTGTACCTATGTTCCTTTTTTTGAAAAAGGGTCCTATGTTAACCATTTTTCCCAAAAAGGGTCCTATGTTGCAAGGTCGCGATACATACTGGGGAACATACTGTAGGACCCAAAAAAAGGTCCTATGTTCCCCGCTGTTGCCAGTGGATGGACTCTCTACGTATCTGGACTCAAGTCTCTCTATCTATTGTATCTGGCCTGTCTAGCCTCTACCTGGTCTTTTTACTAAACTTAACCAACTCCTTTCTTCATTGCCTGAACCCAACCAATGGGACAATTACACTTCTCACTCAAAGTCACAATTCCACTTCGAGGTATGGGACCAAAAATGCATGTTCCTCGAGTCCTTTTGGGGAAAAGCGGGCAACAGATGTTCCCTGATCACATACAAAGCGGGGTGTTGGACCATCATGGATTAAATTTACGCCGGAATATCCCTTGAAATTAGTCTGTGTGGAGGAAACAAACAGCCATAAGAAGGTATTTCTAGTTATTTTCTTTGTTTGTTTTTTGTCCAGACAGTTTTATTTTTTCATTTTCAGTGTGTGAGAACAAAATGGATGTTTTTGGTCATGTGTTGAGGTGAGATCACCTTTTGGCACATGTAACATTCTTTTATGACACACCCATTACCCTTGTTTTTAGGCTAATTTACTGCATGTAACTAGGGGCCAAAGAAGCAGCTGCCAGCCTGCCACTGTGTCAGAATGTGATTCCAGAAGATTCCACTCAAGTAACTGTTTCATTGTGCCATCTGCTGAGTCTAGTCCAGTCTCTGCTTCTTATTTTAAATGTCCATCTGTCATTCTCAGACAGATGATCAGTTTCTCTATATATTTCATGAGGTATCATATGGTAAGATATCAACAGTCATATGAACATAGTGTGGGCGAATGGGAGAGGGCCAGAGTCTATAACTACAAGCACAGCTGTGTATTGAAGTGCATTATGAATACGGATGGAACTGATGGGAGTGAGATCAGCAAAAGGATGGATGGATGTGTCCTGTTATTGTTATCTTATGCCAAGTGAAGAATTAAACTTGTTTGTTTGGGTGTTTCAGCTCTTTTCTCAGAAGCAGAAAAAGATGCAAATGAGATCATGAATCAATGAGGGGAAAAACAACATGATTTGACGGTTAGTTGACTAAAGGCAATATCTGACTATGAAAATTCTTAGTCAGGGACCTAATAATATGTATGTATTTATTGTGAAACCATCTGAAGACCCCCATAAATAATCTTGCACCCCTGGGGGATCCCAACCTCCCATCATTGTCCAACATCTGACATGACTGTGGTACATTGTTGAAAGTGGAAGTAGCTAATGGGTTAGTGGATCCCAACCTTTTTGGCTCATGATCCAATTTTGACATCACAAATTTCTGGCGACCCCAAAATCACGTGACTGCAGCCGTCAATCAAGATGCACCAGCTCAGATATGTCTATGCATTTTGCTGCATTTTATTTGAACTCAATTTATATCTGAGAAAGTGATTTGTGTGTGGTGTTTTTAATCGTAACAATAATTAGTTTTAAAAGATTTTTTTTATCAGTATTTTTTTTCAATTCAATACACCCCACGACCCCAAAGTTGAAAAACACTGGGTTAGGAAAAGGTGGAAGAGCTCACTAAGGCTGTTACCTGATGCCAAGTATGTGTAAAGAATGATGGGACAGAAAAAGAGCAGCAGCTCAGATATATTCAGACATATCCTGTGTTTCACAACTTTCCTGGTTGGGAAATGCTATAATCAACCACAACGTACATGCTCTGCAAGACACGTGTTACAGTTAAGATGCCACCTGCTGTATACCTCTCTCAGAGATATGAGGAGCGAAAATATGCCTGGTCTCTTCACAGCTGCACCTCAGCGATAAGTCACACACAGTTGTGTGATGGAGAATAAAGTCTTTTAAATTAAAATGTGGCATTGCACAGGTGAGGAGAGAAAAAGTAAGAAGAGACACGACACAGTTCGAAGATGTGTTACGCAACACTTTTCACATTTCACTGAGCAGATGATTAAGCTTTCAGCACCAACATCCACAGTTAATTTAAGGTGGTGTTTGGTGTGTCACTACTTTGAACTATGACTAACAAGGAAAGCTTCTACACATCCTATTTATTTCTGATTCATTGTGTCATCCTCATTCGAGTGTGACTCTTAACCTATCCCTGCAAATCCTGCTGATATAGGACTTGTGGTATTAACCTGATTTGAATAACTGGTTCTCGTCAGAGGACTCTGACTCAGACTTAACTTTGGGCTGTCACAGTATGCATCACTCAGCAGAAGATGAAATCCAAACATCTTTTGTGGAATATGTGAATATTTACTGATCTTACATATTGTTTTTGATTTGTCCATCCGTCTGTCCCATTCTTGTGGACACAAATATCTCACTACCACCTTAGCAGAACCTCCTTTAAATTTGGCTCAAACAAACTTGGACTCGAGGACAAATTGACCAGACTTGTTGGACAAAAGTCAAGGTTGTGGCAACCTCACATAAAACTTTGAAGCCATTACTCAAGACTGCAACAATTATGACAGATTTCACATAAATGGTTATATGGGGGAGACAGTGGGGTCCACCCGCTATTCAGACATCCCGCTATTCCGACATGTCTCTATTTAGACATCCCGCTATTACGACATCCCTCCATCTAGACATGCCGCTATTCCGACACTTTTTGGTATCGCTAGTCCGACAGGTCATCTTTTTTTTTCTTTTACAGCTGCGATACCCAGGCGCGTCTCTCTCTTTTTTTCTTTTCAGCATGCCTATCACCGGTTTGATGAGGGAGTGATGTTCTTAATCTCAACAACTCAACTATCAAGTCGCAAACAAAACTGACACACATGATAAACAAACAGAACTATGCTGCAGTTTGTTTGTCAAGTTAACCTGTCACCTTCAGCACCACAGACAGCGCCGCGGAGAGCTGCCGCTGTGAGCGTCTGGGCTCTGGGCTTAGGGCCTGGGGCCTCATTTATCAAAACTGTAAGTAAGCAATGTAAAACTGCTGCTACTATTTTTTTTGTTTAGGCCTATGGCGAAAAGACACCCAAAATATTTACACCTTTTTCAGATCTATCAAACTGTGCGTGCACAACTCTCCGCAATTTCTCTTTGATAAATCAAACTGGATCCAAGAATGGTGCGCACTTGAACACACCGCATATTCCGCCCCCGGAATGCCTACACAACCATATATGGTCAGCACGTGCATATTAATTAGCCATGTGCGCTCTGTGGAGCGGCTACAAAGTGACAACAAAGTGACAACGAAGACAACGGGGGAAGCGAGATACATGGCATCGGGCAATAAATCAGTCAGAAAAATGATCTTGCATTTTAATAAGATATATAAAAACAAAAACCTCCCAAATCTCAACAAAAGCGAGCAGAAAGAAGAATAATCTTATGTAATCTGCCCCTTTATCCCAGAAAATCTTTTTTTTCTTCTTTTACCTATGTTAAAACAATGTAAAGCAGGACGATAGTTACCATTACTTTGAACGCTTTTCCACTAAACAGTTACAGCTCTACTGGACTCGGTTTAGGTCATTTTCCATTACAGCTGAGTCCTTCACAGTTCCTCCTCAGGGCCGCGTTGTCTCACTCTTTATTCTCTCGTCAGCTCTAAACACATGCACGTGCACCTCGTTAACTCAGGTGACAGAATAATAACAGTGTCAGTAGGGTGCAGATCGTGTGCGCTGCTGCCAGTGTGTTTTTAAACTTGGCAGGTTTGTTTTTTCTTCTCTCTTATAGGCCTATGTATTTGTGTATGAGAAACAGTGTCTCAGATGAAAAATCAGAAGTACACGTCTGACTATAACGTAATCAATCAATGTCGGAAAAGCGGAATGTTTGAAAAATAGTAAAGTGCCGCTACTTCGACAATGAAAAAATAAATGTCGGAATAGTGGGACGCTTGAAAAATAATGTTAATGCCGCTATTCCGACAATTAGAAGTCAATGTCGAAATAGCGGCATGTCGGAATAGCAGCATGTAACCTATGACAGTCTGGGTGAAAGAGGCAAACTCTCAGCAAATTTGTCAATTACTCTTTGAGTGAAGTCTCATAAACACGTCTCTTTTCCATGGACATAATGACCAACTATTTCAATTTAATAATTTATTGTCAAGGGGCCGTATCTACTAAAGGTTTGCGTGTATTAAAACGTGTGCAAATGTGATTGCACGCGCAAACACTCATGGAACCTGATCTACTAACCGGATGCACCGAGAATTGCGTCTCTCAAAGAGGCAAAATAGCACGTGCCATCCATTTAGCGTGTTTGCCTTGATGAATATGTAAATATGGGCGTTTAAGTCAGAACGTGCAAAATACTGGGAGGAGTAGATGCAAATCGATTTATTTAGCACGCGCAATGTGATTTACAAAACCAGGAAGAGATTGCGGTGGCTGTTTTTGCGTCTTTATTTACCACGTCTGAAAACCATGTACTAACTGATACAACTTTGCCAAAACTTATGCGTTTATTGGTTTGATACCTGTCAGAGCCCCATGATCTTACACCTCTGCATTTCCTCACGTCTGGGTAATTCTGTAACAGTTTTTCAGCCGTGTTAAAAGTCTTTTACGCGCCGTTACGTACGTCTGTCCTGCAGTGCGCTCCTCTCCTCTCCTCTCCTCTCCAGTACCTGGCACACACATATTATAGGTGTGTGATTGTCGCTGCAGCTGCTGCCTGTTCGTCACTATATGACGAGTTGGGCCCTGTAGCGATTTGTGTTTATTTATCTAAACAGAGCGCGAGAGAGATGAACATGCTGTCATTGTATGTGTGACAGTGGTGGTCCTGTCACTATGCCTCCAATTGATCATGTGCCCTGGCTACTTGGCCAAGGGGATGTCCCTTTGGGTGACTGGCAAGCGCGCATGACTCTTACCCGGGAGGTGTGGGTTCAATCCCCGCCCGGGCCCTCTTCACCTTGCCACATTCTGGCGTTGTCAGCAGGATCCATGTAGCACTAGGGGTGGGTCCATGGATTCCTAATGTGTGGCAGCCTGCGCGGAAGCACGAGGACGTGCTTGTGAAAAGAGGGGGAGAGATGGGAGGGGGGAGAGATGGGAGAGATGTGACAGTGGTGGTCCTGTCACTATCCCACCGAGCATTTTCCGGTCTAAAAGACGTCTAATAGACGTCTAAATGGTCCCTAGACGTCTAGGCTAAAATCGGTCTACCACTGGTATAAAAGTGAAAGTTTTTTAGACGTCTAAGTTTATACTAGCCGTCTAATAGACGTCTAAAAGACGACTACGTCTAGACATCTTGTCTAATCATAGACGTTTAAATAACCGCTAATATACGTTTATTTATAGACGTCTAAATTTAGACGTTTGCCAGACGTCTATTTTTATACATGTATACGTCTCGTCTAATCTTAGACGTTTAAATAACCGCTTATATACGTCTATTTATAGAGGTCTAAATTTAGACGTTTGCCAGACGTCTATTTTTATACCAAATGTATACGCCTCGTCTCACCTTAGACGTTTAAATAACTGCTAATGAACGTCTATTTATAGATGACTAATTTTAGACGTTTACTTTTATACCATATTTAAAGCCCATTACAAAATCTAGACATCAATTAAACATACTATTATATGGATATTCTAATAAATCTATATTCGATATTTAAGTAATGTAATTACAATCGGTTACACCCCGCCTTTCCGACAATAGACTTCCATTCATCGTAATAGCGGGGTTTTCTATTTTTTCTAAAGACCCCGCTACTCCGAAAAGGCTATTGGGGAAACCCCCAGCGCACAGTGCGCATTGATCCTTTTTTCCTTTTTGGGGTCGAAACGGATCATGTGCATAATTAACTGCAAAACAAGCAAATACTTAATATTAATCACTTATAATGTTCATTATGCTTCTAGCCTGTCTAGCCTCTACCTGGTCTGTTTACTAAACTTAACCAACTCTTTTCTTCATTGCCTAAGCCCAACCAAAGCATCTCCCTCAGTCAGCTGTCAGCACGAGCGGCGGCTGCAGCAGCCTCGCGCCCGTGTGAGCTCAAGCCGGGTCCGGCCGCGCTTGAGCGCGGGGGGGAGTGTATTTCTTTTACTGTGTGGAGATCTCCAACAACGGAGTCGGGGAGAAAGCAAGTGGGACAGATCTGCCTAGTCCCTGAGCAGCGCACGTTTCACAGACAAGCCACAACACAGAGTGTAAACAACGTCACACGGTTCAGCACCTTGGACATTGGACAGCTGTGGGGGGGCGGGGGGCGGGGGGGGTTGGAACAGCAGTGTTTCGAAGTGGGGGTATTTCGGAACAGCGGGGTGTCAAAGTAGAGGTGTGTCGAAATGGAGAGCTGTCCCCATTACAATCTATCAAATTATTAACAAGAACCCTGTATTAAAAAGGACATTAAAGTTCTCAAAATGTAATGTTAAATTGGGTTCTCTAAAAAAAAAAAGGGACCAAATTTAACCTGTGATCCTTACCTTGATGTAGTTGCAGTATGTTATGACAATCTATTCACATTATGTGTTTTTTTGGTCTTTTAAATAGGTTTCAGTAACACTAATGTCATGCTTATTTTACCACTGGATATATATATATATCTCTTGATGGGAACATTAACCAAACTATCCTACTGTAATCTCAATCAACCTACATTTTTAAAACAAATTCCAACCATCACAAACATATGAAAGTGCAATATAAATATTTTTAATTTCTTTACAAAACAGACAAACAACAACTACACCAATGGCCTCTTGTAGCCCCCTCCACCGCTGCGAGCTGGGGCCTGCTTAAAATGTAGCCCCATTGCTGAGGCAATGAGGTCATCTGTGGCATCCTTAAAGGACTTCCGTACAGCTTCTGCAAACAAAGCAATAAAATAAATGAAGAGAAATTGCAAGTGTGGTTGCCTGTTGTTTTACGTAATGTCACAGAGATACTATCCAATAACAAAAGGTACATGGTTTCAAAGGACTTGACTCAATGGGCATTGGTCACCACCCATTTGAGACTTGGGGCTCTAGTTTCATAAACCAGGCGCAGTCGCGCCAACGAGGTGTGTCTAGGAGCACTTTACAAGTTTGGTGCACAGTGCAGCTCGGCACAGGCACTCCTCCCGTCCCTCTACTCCTACCGGCGCAAATGGCAAAGGAGAGGGTGCGAGTCCGTTCTTCACCAATCAAATGAGCTCCTCTCCTCACCTTAACTCTTTTGCGACCATTGACGAGTAAACTCGTCACAGCCTGCCGAACGTTCACGACCATTGACGAGTAAACTCGTCAAAACCGTTTTTTTACAGATTACGATAATAGACACTCTGAGGTACCCTGTGTGTGAATATGGTAGTCCTCTGATATGTAAAACTGTTTTAAACTAAAATCAAAACATAATGTTTTTTATAAACTGTGTGATCTTGGTTTTGTTTGAGTAATCGTTCTCCTTGAATGCTGCTCTGGGGACAGCGTGCAGCGCTGTGCGGCTGTCGGCTACAGTGTTGCGACTTTCCAAACCCTCTTTTGACAAAAGCGACCGACGACAAATGTGGCGACTTTTACCGGTGCTGTTACAAACGTTTCTGGTTTGGAGACTCGGATCTGAAAGCCCGTTATCACGGCTGTTTTCACGGCGCTGTACAGCAGAGCGGGCGCTCTGCAGCGGGTGCTGTGACCGGCCGCCCCCGCCCCAGAGCACTCATCGCCGGCCAGTCACACAGCAGTGTCACGGAGCTGCTGCGCTGCGGTCAGAGACCCACACCGCTGCTCCGCTGCTCTCCAGGCTGCCACACCCCCCAGATATGCCTACAAATATATTTATTTAGCCGTAGAAATGATTTGGGAGACATGCCACAATGCAGATTACCGGTAAAATGAGCAGATTGCCACTTGACACAAAAGTGTGTTTTTCTCTGAAACTAGAGCGGGAGCTCCGTTATTGGAGAAACCCAGCTCTCTTCTTCTACTTCGTACTCACGAACGAAACGGCGGAAAAACTCGCCGTTTTTTCGAGGAGCATGTTGGAAAGTCACTCTTCAATCACGTGAAAACCGTTTGTTTCTAGGTGATGTACAGAGTTCGATTCGATGTGAGAAAAAGGTAAACAAATAGCCAAAAACATGTGGTCCTGAGCGGATGTGCTAAAGAATTAGTGTGGTCGCGAAAGAGTTAAAATGCGCCGCGAGTGATGTGCACTGCAATTTTGTCATTTCGACATGGACGAGGGAGACAGTGATGCCAGACAGCCAAACAGGAGGAAACTGATGTTTTGGTCCGGGAGGTCCAGGTTCACAGTGGCCAAATACATGGCAACACGTACAGACCTCCACGGACTGAGCAGAAGTAGTCTGGGAGGAGGTTATTGTTAATCAGATTTGCCCTGCGTTGACCATGTGTGAAAAAATAAACCAACAAAAAACACACCCTTTTCCCACTAATAAAGACGCTAGTATCCTACATTTAAAGGAGCATTAACGCAAATCCGCGGCCACTAGATGGAGCCAGTGGCGGAGCATATCAGATATAAACAAGTGCAATCAGTTGTCAGAGAGAGAGCAGCCTCGTTTGGTGATAAGAAGAACAAGTTCTCTAGTGTAGGACATGAGGAGAAAAAACATGCAGCCCCCCACCCCCGCCACCCTCCCTCACCATGCGATTGGGGAAAGGAAAAAAAACTCCCTAGTCGGCACGGCAGCTCTACGTCGCGCACAACCACAACAACAGCTACAACTTCCTCCTACAAATGCACGACGGAGTACGTGCAGACCTCAGTCCATGAGTTTCATGTCTTAGACCGGATCATGTAAATCCAACTGCAGAAATATCTGGGGGACGGGAGCGCCGCCATAACCGTAGTAACTCACACACACACACGCATACACATGTCTGGAGAGGAGCAGCCTCTCTGTTTTCCAAAACTACGGAGTGGCCCGTGTTAATGTGCCGTTTAGGGCTGACCTCCAAAAGTCGACTATTCGACGATTCGATTCGGAGGGGTCTGATTCGACTATGAACCTCGTAGTCGAATCTAACCAAGACCGTACCATTCTGACTATATGGGGGTGCCCACGGCTGCTGAGCATAAATTGTTACATAGAATGTCTTTTATTTGTTATAAAAAGCCTATTTTGATTTTTTTTTAAAAATCTGCCTACTTTCTGTTAAGAGTGGCCAAGTTAAGAGTTCAAAATGATGTGTGCGTTTAAACGGTAGTCTTAGCTTCTTACTACGTATTAATAAATCACCCACTGCAGTTGCACAATCAAATGAGCGGAGGTTTTTTTTTTTTTTTTTTCAAATGAGCGGAGGTGAGCAGTAGGACCGTCAAAGTCACGGTACTCAGAAGTCACTGCAGAACACTCACGGAGTGGCAAAAAGACGAGAGGCAGAGCCGCCAAAGTACCTAAGTCTGACGGTCTTACTTTGTCAGCATTTATCATGCATGACCTGACAGAACAGCAAAAGTGTGAGGATGCTGACTTTGACCGAGTTACATTCAAGAACCTGCTTTCAATCACGGAAAATAAATTAACTCCAGCGGTGATTTTTTTTTCGATGGATCAGCTGTGTTTACCGTTTCAAGTGTCAATAGTTCTGATGGTTAGACAGATGAATTAGTCTCTAACACATCCTAAAGTTTTGACATGTCAGAGTTTTTCAGAAGAGGAACTTGTTTTTTTTCCGACTTCCGAGTTGTAATGAACGCACCATAAGTGTCGGGAGTCACAGCTGTAATCTCGTCCCTCTGCAGCCTGTCTATCTCTCTGCCGGTGCCGCGGTCACACTGTGTGTGTTACAGGATTGATTAACGTAATGTACGGATTGTCGAGTCCTTCTGACCTCCGTTTGTTTTGATACTACATGTTTTACCCGGTTTCTCTGTGTCCACGACCACCGCTATCCTTCATCACATTGAGGGATGTTTGATTTGCCACTCACAGTCCGAGCAAAAGGAGCGTTGTCCAGGGCAACGTGACATAAACGCTTACCCTGGCTCACAATGGCTACTAAAAATTAGAGTGCCTATAAAAATCATCCAAAGTGTGGGAAATAAATAAAGGTATTTGTTTAACACCTACCATTGTTTTGGGTGTTTTAGCTCTTTTGTTTGAAATAGAAATCTAAAAAAAAAAAAAAGGTTCGACGATCAGTCGACTACGGCAAAATCTGACGAATCAGATTCGACTATGAAAATCCTTAGTCGAAAACAGCCCTGGTGCCGTTAGAATCATTTTTGTGTCAACACGTTAATAATGCTGAAGAAAGACACAGGGGCGTGGAGAGAAGTGTTCTACCGAGCGATTCAGTGACTGTAAGCAGCCTAACACTGCTACATTACAATTTACTATTGCATTTTTCCGATTCGGAGTTTGGTTTTCCGCGTTCCGAGTGCAATTAAACGCAGCAAGCGCCGGGCCGGCTTGGATCATAACAAAGACAAATTCTGCATTTGCCCCACGGACACTACACTGTTTGCTATTTTCTTTGTAAATTTATTTACAGTGGGTACTAGTTTCATTTGGATGGTTTCACGCGAGATTCACGCGTGAGTCACGGGAGGCTCACGCGGATTTTTTGTGGAGGAGTAATTGTGTTTTCACCAGAAGCTGCAATGTGCCCAAACAACCGCCAGGTGGCATCTGTGAGCAGCAGATCGCCTCCATAAGAGAGATAGTACAATGATCTGAAAAATGGACAAACACTAATTTTATCTTAGAAAGACAGTACAGCTCAACATAACATAGACAATGAAGCATGACCAGAAATACTTGTAATTTGTGTACTGCATCATGAGTATTATGTATGCAGAATGATGTTTTACTGTAACAGTAGTTAATTGGTGTTTTATTAATTTTAACTGTATAATGTTAAACTGTTGAAAGGACAATAAACCATAAACACTGACTGAAAAAAACATGGAAAGCATAGCCTACATATTTGTTAAGTTGTTAGCTCAATGTCCTTCATGACCAAATTTGAGTGAGGGCACTTTAATAAAAGCAACTAATCAATTAATGAGGATAGTATATGAATATAGTTATTGTTTTCCAATACTTTAGATAACTAGATTTAGCTGTAACACACCACACCATCAGAGTTATTAGCTATAGCTATTTATTATGTCAAGTAAAGTTCATAGCAACCGTTCTGGACCATTTACAGTATTTTAATGAATGTTCCTCAACACTTATTTTTTCAGCCTCCTCCTGCATCATAAGGGCAGTGGTAATGGGAGCTTCACTCTCTTCAGACTCACGTGAAGGACCTGCTGCTGAAGCTGCAGCATCGGTGCTTCTAGCCCTGGCCAGGCCAGGCGGCCCCTGATCTGCGTAATTGTTGTACTTTTAGCAGTCTGTGCTGCTAGAGCTTTTCTTTTTCTGTTACTTTCCTCCATTTTTCCGCGCTGCCTTTGCGTTTTTTTTTTTTACTTTTCTTTTCCGTTTTCGTGCGCTGGTGTGTTGTTTTTTTCTCTCTCTCGCTGTCGCTCTCATCATGACTCATCATTAAAAGTGATTGGACGAGGGGGGGTCTAGAACATGCGTGGGTGGGACTCCTGGGCCTCTGTAGCCTCTCATAGGGCCATTGGGCCAGGTAGACAAGCCACTGGGCCAATCGTCACTTCTCTGCTGTGTCTGCAGCTGAGCACTGTGGGCCGAGCCGATGCATGTCTCTCTCCCCGGGCCGGGAGAGGCGAGGCATGGCGAAAAAAAAAGTTAAATTAAATAAATAAATAAATTAAAAACGGCCGCCTATCGGCCCATTAGTGACCGGCCCACCGGGAAAACTCCCGGTACTCCCTATGGCCAATCCACCCCTGTGTGCCGCCACACCCATCTCTGCACACCTCTGTCTACCAAACTGCAAACTAAGCGCGTGCTGCACTGCGCTGGACAAAACTTGCACTGCGCAGTAAGTCTGTAAAGATTAATAAATTAATAAATAAAGCCTGACTATAACTGTATTATGGTTCCCTTCCATGAAACAACACCAATTAAGTTTCATAATTGTCAGTATTACAGAGATTACCTAGTACAGTCCAGACAAATTGTTGTTTGTTAATGTCATGTCAGTCACACATTTTTAACATGAAGCAATTTCCAAATAACTAGCAGACAGTTTTTCTATTTACCTGTGACCACAGAGTAGAAGGCAGTCTGTGTGAAGGCCCTCTTCTTTTGCTTCCCACCTCAGAGCATATTAAATTGTGTCATGATGCTGTTCATGAAGAGTCTGCAACAGATAAAAATTGTTAACAGTAAACTTATATAACTTGTATGACACTACCACATTGTAACCACCCACTATTATGTTGTCTGTTCTACAGATATTAAACTTCTATGTGTAATCATACCTCTCCATGATTTTGTTTGTGCAAGTCTTCAAATCCTTTCCTCCAATATGAGACAGTTTTGCAATCTGTATGATATTACAAATTATCAACATTGTGAAAAACATGGAATTACTTAAGGAAACGCTTTTCAAAGTTGAATTCAGGGACTCTGTTCCATAGGGAAAATGTGACCCTTACAAGTCTGTAACTGGGAGTTTATGAAATCAAATACACACTGCTGGTTCCATTTGGTTCCATTTGTAAGCTGTCAGAGTAAGGTGAGACCCTAACACCAAAAATGTTTGAGAAACAATGATTTAAAGCTGTACAGAAATGGCCGTTTTTCACAAGTTAACCCGAGTAAGGAAAACAAATTTGATTGTTCATTATCGAGCAGGCGGGATATTCAATGTTTGGGGCTGACTGAGACGGAGCTCGGTGTGTGTGTGTGTCTCAGACGTTTGATTGACGGATGACAGATCCAATCAGTGGCTGATGAATCGTGAGCAACGTGATGCATAAGTCGTGCACCTACATTATCCAATGCGAAAAAAAACTACCCCACTTTCACCCCCGATTTACTCGAAAATAGAATTTTGCACAAAGTCTGGGCTACATCGTCTGATAGATGAGTTATTGCAGTAATGTTAAGACCCACAGTGGCCTCAAAATCTATTTTCTTTTCTGTACAACTTTAAAGCTTTAATATTGTGATTTACCATTGACTTTCGTATATCTGCGTTTCCTTCAGTCTCCTTCGACATCAATTTGAAAGTGTCCATATCTTTTATGGGCAACCTTCCAGTTTCAGGCTCACTTTCATTTGAGTTGAGGGCCTTCAACTCCTCGAGGATCTCCATTAGGGTCTCCACAACAACCATCTGAAACTCTTATAAAAACCGAAATGAAAATAACATAATCACATCTTTAATTAATACAGAAATGACCATTCTATATGACATTAGTTTAATCCATTTAAATAATAATTCCATTCTTACTTTTTTCCGTCATGGGGTACACCCTCTTCCTAGCTGTTAAATAAAAGAATGAAACAATAAATGTTAGCTGAAAGTTTTAAGTTAACTATTTTGCGATTACAATAAACTTTGCCTTGTTTGAAAAAGTATGTGGTATTCTGCATGTCCTTTGTGATATGTTATCCTTTAATTTGGTTGTTGTACATATCAATAAGTAACATTTCTTTTTATAAAATTTTGAAATAGTTCTTTCTATAAATAAAATTGGCCTTTGACTTCCGCTCCGATTGCCTGAGAGTGAAAGTCAAGGCAATTATGTCATAAATGCAACATCACTATTCAAGATTGCGATTGCAATCTATGCATTTCACATATGCTCTTAATTGACAGGGGCTTAAAATAAGCAAACATACAGTAAGTATATTCAAACAATTTGTAAAACATCAGTATGCAAAGATAACAAGGTAGGTGTGATTACTTCTATAAATCAAGATTAATTCTATAGTCAATCTGTACCTTTTGGAGTCTGGACATTTTTAGGGACAGATGCTCTTCTAGGAGTCTCTGTTGGGGGAGGGGGAAAAAACATACTCATCTTATTTAACAAGTCACCGGCTATCATTGTTTAACTCATTACACAATACATTTTTATCTTGTGAAGTGCTTTGTCTTCGAGTTCGATGCCCTGTTGAGCGTAAAACAAGTAAATAGCACATTCATCATCCACATCATCGTTACGGCAAATAAAAATCTACTTGTAGGTGTCCAGCTTTTTGAGCTCACACTTGAGCCACGGGTCACTATTGGGTAAAAAAATGAAATTACATGTCTAAATTACATCTTTGTCATTCCATCTGAAAACATGTATGAAGCACTTAATAATATTAAGAATGTTCAGAAAAGCTGTGTAGAGATGTCCTGCTTAGCAAGTAGAGTTTTACAACATGTTTTTTTTTTTAAATAAAAAAATGACATTTTAAAGGATATCATCAGATTATTGTTATCAGATAATTGGGGGGGGGGGGATGATGAAGATTTTTTTTGCCCATATTGCCCACCTCAAAGATGTAGTAGTTTGGTTCCAATATATGGTTATATGGTTCCAATATGCTTCTGAATAAATCTGCAACATGTAATGTGCATTTTTTGGGGGGGAAATATGGCTCCTGATAATAGTCTGTAGACATCATCATCATTCAACTTTTTCATATGGTCTGGTGTTCAAAAAGCAAACTAAAAATTGCACCAAAAAAAATTGAGAATCGTTTTGAATTGAGAATCGATTTTTAATCGAATCGTGACCCTAAGAATCGGAATCGAATCGAATCGTGACACACCCAAAGATTTCTTCGGTTCTTTTGTGGCACTGACCGAAGTGCTTAGAGTATCAAAACATGCCTTGTCTTTCGGTGCCAAGTAGCGTTACCCGGAGGTTAATCACATGATCAAGATCTGATTATGCTGTCGGTGATCGGCTGCAACATTAGGTGGTTGCAGCATGCAGGGTGAACGTCCTCTTTTACCCACACATGTCAACTTTTTACGTCCCAGCCCAGGGCGTCCGGTTTTTTATTTTTTATTTTAGAAATTCATGAAAAGGTCAGGTTTTCATTGTTTTTCATGTGCTTAAATTGACTGCCACTTTGCACAGAATGCTCTGGCATTTTGTTACGTTTGACGTAATTCCCGAGAGGCTGCCTCTTTGTGCGGCTCCGTGACATGCACATACAGATTCTGTTCTCAGCTATTTCATGTTATCAGTCCCTCCTGCCTCTTTCTGTCGCCTCTGTATGCGCGGCTCCGCAACGCGCACATACAGAGGGAGCAGGCCTCGGAGCAGCGTTGTCTCTCCTCGCTAAATGCTGAAGTGCAAGTGTAGCTGCACACGGGGGCGGACTGGACATCTCTGTGTGTTCTGGAGAATCACAACACGGCTGGCAGCCACCACGTAGTCGCCGTTTCTTTTTTTTTTTTTAAATAAGCCCACCTGACAGCAATGTTTAGGGGAGACCAGAGACAGTTGTAACACTTTTTGCATTTTTCCTCAACAAATCAGAAACCCTTAGCCTATTTAAAAACCTTAATGTTTCAAAAAAAAATTCTTCTAAATAAAAGTGACTACAATGAAGTTGAAACACCTGTTGAGTCTTAGAAAAGCTGTTGGTTGGGATAGAAAAATACAACTCAGGATTTGTACTGTAATGTGTAATATAATTTTCATTTTTTTAGAATTGATATTATAAAATTGGTATCGAAAAAAAATATTGTTCAGGAACCGGTATCTTAGTGAAGGTATCGGTATCGAAATTTTTTGATTGATACCCAGCCCTAATGTTAACTAATCACCAATTGGGCTTAAAGCAGAAGTAAGTGGTCCGGTCGTTTTCGCTAATGCTGCGTTCCAGGCAGGCTTTTGAAATCGTAAATTACAGCTTCAAGTCACAACTTACGACTTTGTAGCGTTCCAGGCAACCCACTCGTGTTTTTCCGACCTGTTTTACCGGTGAAAGTCACTATAACGGCCACTCGTAACTTCCGACCGGTGAACTCGTACCAGATCGAACTGGTACCACTTCACGGTCGGAAAAATACGAGTTTCCTTGAACGCACCATAACAGTCCTCGTCCCTACGTCGCCACATTCACGGCGTTCCTTGGCTGCACACACAGCCCTGCATGCCGTTCTCTCTCCTCATTGGATAAAAACTGTAGGATACGATAAATGTTTTCTCTTCGGCTCAGAGCAGAGCAGAGTGACTGACAGACCCGTGTTTCAGTCCAAACACTCTATGTAAGTGATTGCTGTCGGAAGATATAACTATTTAAGACTTATGTTAACACAAATATATCACTTACTTCTGCTTTAAGGGGAATATTTTGAAATCAAAGAAACATAGTATTTGTACCTGGTGTGGATGTATACTTTGGCGCTGTTAAAACTGTTTTCAGGGTGGGCGTTGATACAGCTGGGGGATAATTATTATTATATATTAAATAAATTTAGTTTAACACAAAAAAGAGAAAGACTACAAATAGAACGGACAAGATTACAAACTCACATGATAGCCGTGTGATGTCGTCGTCGTCATCATTCATCATTGACATCATCAGCTGGCGGATGCCAAGCTAATGAGGAAATGGGAAAATAAATGTTCACAATTTATAAAAAAAGACATTGATTTCACTTCACACAAGTGGACAATTTGCACTAGTCTTACATTTTGACATTTCCATAGAGCTCTCTGGTGGGTCACTACAGCTCTCTGGTAGGTCAATGGAGCTCTCTGCTTTCTCGCGCGCAAAGAGGTCCATTGAGTAGGGGTTGTCTGGCCGAAAAAATATAACAATTGTTTCAAGTAATGCAAATAATGATTTAGTCATATACCATATTCAACTTTGACGTCTGAAAAGGTGAGGGACATATGTCTTTATGGACAGTTACAGTCAGACATATTTGCTCAAGTTCAAACTCTTATTAAACATGTAACAGATAAAATCACAATTAATAGGTTACAGCCGTTTCTTAATTACAAACAAGTACTGATGGCCAATAACATTTGGACATGTAAATAAAGAACTAAGTTAGATAATGTTGAAATAAAATAATAATCACTGTGTTTGGTATTTGCACATGACAACTGAATATTATGCATTATGATTGAAATTACACTTTTCTTTGTACTTGTCTAACAACAAATCTAAGTTAAAGGTTCAGAATACAGCAGTTTTTCTTCCTGCAGGAGACGCTGAGTTCATCGTCATCAGAGCTATAAAGCAGTGCTGACTTATCATAAAACTTATCTGTTTCTTTCAGTGCAGCTGGTCTTCCTCTGCAGTCTCCACAAATCAGATTTTTATGCCAAAGCTTATTATATTATATTCTTTGCATGTTAAGCAACATACAAGTATTAGTAGTAACCTTACCTTAGTAACGTTACTCTAAACATGTCATAATAATTGCTCAAGTATACACGGATAAACATACATTCACGATTAATCGATTGTTGTAGTTTAGTTAGACACACAAAAGCACATTAGCATTATTAATTACCTGTGCTTGGTTGTTGTGGAACAGGACCTTAAAAAAAACATGTCCACACATATAACATTAAACTCATATTAATCCTTACACATACGTATACATGAATTCAAACTCTTTATATGTGTATTTCAATTTACCTTTTGAGACCGCTGTATTCCCCTTTTGGCGCTTTTTTGGAGGTGAAGGATTATTTTGACCTATAAACCGATGACATGTACATAGATTAAAAAAAAAAAAAAATGAAATGAGTAGTCATAATTACGTCATGTTTAATTTCTATCAATACTAAAATAGCTGGTCATCCTCTTTTCTTTCTTTTTTTTAAATTCAGTTTTTTTTTAATGTGTTTCTATTTACCTTTTAAGGCTGCTGTATTCGACCCCTTTTGGTATTTTTTGGGGGGTGAAGGATAAACTGGACCTAGAAGTCAATGAAAGGGTCATGTACAGAGGCACAGTCCTCGCTGCAGTCGGCCCCCGTTCCAATCCCGCATCGGGCGCCATTTACTGCATGTCATTCCCCCTCTCGCTGCCTCCTCATTTCCTGTCTCTGTCAGCTATACTATCCAATAAAGGCAAAAATGAAAAAAAATATACTAAAACTAAAAATATACTTAAAAAACAATAAAAGTAAACATAAGAGCAGTGACCATCAAACACATTTCAATTTTTTTTTCTCTGTCATTATTTATTACCTATTTAATTATTTATTTACTATTATATATATATATATATATATATATATGTGTGTGTGTGTGTGTGTGTGTGTGTGTGTGTGTGTGTGTGTGTGTGTGTGTGTGTGTGTCACGGTTAAGGGGAGGGGAGACCTTGAAGTTAAAAAGTTGGCAAGGCAAGGCATCTTTATTTATATTGCACATTTCATACCAAGGCAACTCAATGTGCTTTACATAAAGACAGAACATTTTTAAGAAAAAAAAGAAAAGAGAAGCATAAAACAGAATAAAAACAAACACACATTAAAAACAGAGTTAAAAGCAAGAGCAAATAAAAGTAAAATAAAATAAAATAGATAAAGTTAAAAATTCTTAAAAGGAGCTCAGCTAAAAGCATGTGAAAAGAGAAATGTTTTTAACCTGGATTTAAAAGTGCTTACAGTGAGGGCTGATCTCAGTTCTGCTGGTAGTTTGTTCCAGTTGTGTGCAGCATAACAGCTAAATGCTGCTTCACCATGTCTGGTTTGAACTCTGTGCTCCACTATCTGACCTGAGTCAGTAGATCTCAGAGCTCTACTGTGTTTATACTCTACTAACATGTCATTCATGTATTCTGGACCTAAACCATTCAGTGATTTGTAAACCAGTAGCAGATAAACACTGAATTAACTAACAAATCAACACAATCATGCTTTTTTAATACTACATCCACAATGAAAATCTATGAGTAAGTTGTATTTCAATGTACCGTAATAACATCAAAACATGTTAGACAATGAGACAATAAACACTATAGACACTAGGATATAAAATTATGTACAATACTTCTCAAAAAAATTGTAGTAGCTTAAACAGCTGCTTTACAAGCCATAATGTATTACATACATTAAAAAAAAAAAAGGGTAACGTGTTTAAGTACATGCACACAGCATAAATGATTAGAAAAAAAATAACAATTGCTTTTGAAATGTAGGCTACTACTGGAATCATAAACTTTAAAAAAAATCCAAATCATTGAAAAAAGCAAACAATTAAGGTCATGTAGCATTAAATGGCAACTTAACCCTTAAAACTTACATGGACCTAAAATACACCTGGAAATGGTGCTGCTAGCTATATTTTAATCAATTTTGGGCTTATATTTTCAGGTAGTAAGTATTATGCATCATATGACTCAAGAAAATCTGCCATTGTATGTGCTACTGTGTAAAGTCTCATTAGGGTCCGGGCAGCTAAGCTGCCGGGACACTATTGTATTCCTAGGAATTCTTCTTCTTCTTTAGGGTCCGGGCAGCTAAGCTGCCGGGACACTATTGTATTCCTAGGAATTCTTCTTCTTCTTTAGGGTCCGGGCAGCTAAGCTGCCGGGACACTATTGTATTCCTAGGAATTCTTCTTCTTCTTTAGGGTCCGGGCAGCGCAGCTGCCAGGACACTATTGTATTCCTAGGAATTCTTCTTCTTCTTTAGGGTCCGGGCAGCTAAGCTGCCGGGACACTATTGTATTCCTAGGAATTCTTCTTCTTCTTTCTTTCTTTCTTCTTCTTCCAAGGAAGTCATACTTCCCATGGGCGAAAACTCACCAAACTTTGCACAAAGGTTTAGTCCCATGCCAGATTCACTCAACTGTAAGCGTTTAAATTTAAAAACTTTAAAAATTTCTACCAAACCAACGGTAGATGCTACAGTGTTGAAACTTCACCACAATGTAGCCTCAATACTGCTGAAACTTTTGTCCACTTAAACTTATTACAAATTATGAAGTCCATCACTCTGTTATTTTCAATAACTGTAAAACTTTTAAAATGTATCTCCTCCCACAATTTTTGCTCAATTGACACCAAACTTGCTACAGAGCATCTCCAGACCGTCCTCCACAAAACTTCTTTCTCGGATTTTTGATTAAGCAAAAATTGAGCCTACAGTGCATGAAAACGTTTGACTGTAAACGGTACTGTAAACATATACCATCAAATTCTTGCTAAATACATTTTCAAACTTCCTGAAAAAAAATGAGAATATTCTGGAGTCATGGTTGATGAAGTTTAGCAAATATCAGAATTTTAATTCAAAAACTGAATTTTTGAGAACATTTTGAATTCTGCTCTCATGGGAACAACTGCAGTCAATGTGAGAGTGGAATTTATAAACATCATATTTTCTCTTATGAAGCAAAACACTTATCATTAAAAACAAATCACCAACATTTCCATGCTGTCAAGATGCAATTTATGTATTATCAGATTTTTGTTTAGATGACTGAATTTCTGAAATTTTGACCATTTCATCACAACAGCTGCCCGGGCACTGGCTCACCTGAGTGGATAAATGAAGCTACACAGCAGGTCTCACTACCAGCTAATTAGCTCAGTGAGTTAGGAGCTGGTTCTTGGTGTCAGAGATTGTGAGTTCGAGACCCAGCAAGGGTGATGATGACGATGACAGATGAAAATGTCACATGTCCTCAAGCTGTTTTGCTGTCTAGATGCAATTTATGTATTAACAGATTTTTGTTTAGATAACAGAATTTCTGACTTTTTGACCATTTTTGAAATCTGCGTACACAACAGCTGCCCGGGCACTGACTCACCTGAGTGGATAAATGAAGCTACACAGCAGGTCTCACTACCAGCTAATTAGCTCAGCGAGTAAGGAGCTGGTTCTTGGTGTCAGAGGTTGTGAGTTCGAGACCCAGCAAGGGTCCAATAGCTCAGACTGGACCAGAATTGCCTAAATTTGCCCAAAAGTAGCCCGGACCCGACCCATCGCTGCGCAGCAGCTATAATTTAAACCTTACTTTTGGCTGAGCATGCCATATTTCACAAACAAACAAAAATCGCCCATAAAAAAAAGTGTTATGTTGAATATCTCCCTAGTCAACCAGAATTTTCTTTTTTTCATTTTGAAAAGTTGTACAAAGGTTTTGTCAACATTTATCTTATATCAACAATAATAAAGGACCCTGGGAAAGCGGAAAATCCCGCGATTCAAATGCAGTTTACTGCTCGTCTCTATCACAAACGGTTCAGAAATGTATCATGTTTTGGAAAGAAAATGCCAATGATATGCTTGTACTAGCAGGTAAGCCATAGCTAGCGAGCTAGCAGGGCAGGCAAGCCATAGCCATAGCTAGCATATCAAGCATATCGTCGGCATTTTGCAAACGGATTGATGACAATTAAATGAACAAACATTGCAGGAAAAAGCAGCATTTCAATAACGTTACCTTGACCACTCACCTATAGGAAGCTCTTCTTCTTTTCGCACACTCTCCACTCTCAGCCGGTGTCGTGCCAGCTGCACAACCACCACGCTATGAGATAATGACGGAACGATACGAAACGGAGCCGTTTTCGAGGTAAATTCATACAAAACCGCTGATGCGCGTTGCGTTCAGGGACAGTTTTTCAGCAAGCAGTCTCCGTATTTACCCTGTATTTACCTCGAAAACGGCTCCGTTTCGTATCGTTCCGTCATTATCTCATAGCGTGGTGGTTGTGCAGGTCACAACTTGTCTACAAAAGCGCTGTGGAGTTTTGGGATGTTGAATTTGATGAGTTTAATGAGGGAAACCAAGAAATTCCCTTAGCCTCCTCTGAGCAGCCAGCTGCTGCGCTCCGCCGTACTGAAAATAGCTTACACCTACAATTAAAGGTAATGAACCTACTGCTATGACTATAGCGATTATGGCAATGGGCCAATTTGCAAAAATGTTGAACTATCCCTTTAACATCATCATCACTGTTGGGCTATTATTTTGGAAATAAACTACCTTTTTGCACCGTTCACCTCCCTATGTCTGCATAATTTGACCTCCACATTGATCTAAATGCATTTTCTTGAATTATATTGGTCTCAAAGGTATCACCAACAGAATGGGCACCCAAAAGTTAGTGGGAAATGACACCTTAAGTGTTTTTCTACTGTGTTTGGTTCCAGCGATAGGCATTTTTGAATATTATTGGCGGCCATCTTGGATTTGACCTCTCCCGGGCCTCAGAGGTCAAATCTGACTTCCCTCCCGATCTTAAAATAAACCTCATGGTAAAAACTAACTATGGTAGAAGTTTCATGTTTCTTTCAAAAAGTGCACAATTCCCCTTGATTTGAGGGCTTAACCGCTGTACTAGTATGACTGTGTGGTGTGCATGTTGCAACTACTGACTAATCTGAAAGTGGTCAATTAATTTGATATTGTAAATTCTCATTTTATTAATCCTAGGTTTATTTAATGAGAATTCAGTCTATTCAATATTTATATTATTCAGTCCTATTGGGAGCTAGAGAGAGTGTGCGTGAGTGAACCCCACCACACAACCATATTTTTATGTTAACGTTGAACGTTAGAAGTTATAGAAGAAGTTATTAATCCATGAAAAGTTAACATTATATTTAGTGATTAGTGGACTTCTAACTTCTGAGTTTTACAGTAGCCTATAAACTTGCGAAGTTAATTACCTAGTCAATTATACCGTTACGATAAACATGTAACTGCAAAAAGAATCCATAATTATGTGTAAACGTACGTGCTTTTATTGTTGTAGCTCGCCTCGGAGCGGTGTTTAACTAACTTCCGCTTGAGACTTCCGGTATGGATTGAAACGTACGTGCTTTTATTGTTGTAGCTCGCCTCAGAG
Source organism: Trachurus japonicus (assembly GCF_045865225.1). Taxonomy (NCBI): domain Eukaryota; kingdom Metazoa; phylum Chordata; class Actinopteri; order Carangiformes; family Carangidae; genus Trachurus; species Trachurus japonicus. The sequence goes on from NC_140920.1 coordinate 30,614,589, forward strand.
CGGTGTTTAACTAACTTACGCTTGAGACTTCCGGTATGGATTGAAACGTACGTGCTTTTATTGTTGTAGCTCGCCTCGGAGCGGTGTTTAACTAACTTCCGCTTGAGACTTCCGGTATGGATTGGATGTATGGCGCCGCTCGTGTCGGCCATATTGACTGCAGCAAGGTACTCTTATCCATTTATACAACTTACAGTTGTTTTTTTATTTAATATAATATAATATATATAATTACAATAATTATTCAAAACATCATAAATGATAAGTAAATTATTCAAATTCAAATCATATAATATTATACAACTGCAGAACATAACAAAACACAACAATCAATTATTGTGCAAGTGTTAGCTCTGAAATGTACGTAAGGGTGTTCTTGAGTGTGCATAGATGTTGTTCTTAAGAACAAATTAAACATTCATGAATGCCACAATATTCCAAAAAAATAGATAACGTACTGTATTGACTACTCTCAGGATAGAAGGACCATTTCACCCAGTATAACAAAACATGTTTCTGAACAGGATTACCAACTATAATTTTAAGATTATAAATTTATAATTTTTTCTGAAGAACAGTTTGTGAATGAGGCCTGTTTTGTAAACTCAGTTAGGGTCCCACCCATATGTAGCAATGACCTAATAAGACATCAGGGAACTTCACATGGACTCAGTGATGAAGACTTTTGTGGTCAAACTTCACAATGACATCATGCTCTTCTGTGAACAATTCTATCTATTATTCAATGCTATATCTCAGGAAGGGAAGACTGGGACAATTTTTTCAGACTGCCAAAGCAGTAAGTTGATGCTCCTTCTTGCATACACTGTAAAAGCTGATGCGTTAGTTGAACTCAAACCATTTGAGGAAACCGATTGCCTTGAACCATTTAAGTTGGCAAACTTAAACCAAATATTTTTCTGTAGTTTAATTGTTTAAGTTCTAGTAACTTAAGTATTTATTGTTACGGTACCTTCGGTAAATTGAGTTATAATTACCAGTCTACTCAGTTCAATGAACTTAAGACTAATAAGTATATTTCACTTGTATGTAACAGTTCTACAAACTCATTTAAAATGTGTTACTTGAATTCATCAGAATTAAATAATAGTAACTGAAATAGCTCTTTTTTCGTAAATGTTACCCTTCAAGTTGAAACTACTCTGTTTTCTATCACTACATTTATTACTACATTCTAGTTCTGACAACTCAGTTCATTTGAGGAAACCGATTGCCTTATACAATTTGAGTTCTATTAACATAACACAAACTCAAAATGTGTAACTTAATAGCTTTATTAAGTTTAATGCTTAACACCCAAAATACAATCAAAACAGACTTGCCTCTCTGGGGCTCAGATCAATCACAGTATCTCAACAGTGTTCAAACTGGTGACACCTTACATGCATGGTGAAATTATTAAGCATTAACACTAGAACCGCCGTGAGGTCATTTTGACCTCTCTCGCTTCTTAAAATGCATGTAACTCTGTTTGCGTAAAAACCCTATGTCTCCCAGTCGATGACTTTTCCTAAAAGTGTGTTCTACATCATCCTATGCGTTTTCATGATTCTAGTATAAAAGAGAACGAAAAAAATTGTGATTTTACCTAGAACCGCCAAGAGGTCATTTTGACCTCCATTCATTCTAATGCAAAAACAGTAAATGGACTGCATTTATATAGCCATATATATTATATAGCCAGCCAGACACACAGCTCAAAACACTTTATAGTAATGCTTCACATTCATATACACACACATACTTTACAAAAAATAACAATAGTTGTTGCTAGGCAACCAATATAGACGACTCTTTATTTTTCTATTTTTCGAACAGTGTGTGCTTATAAAAATGTATAAAATTGATTTTCCAATCATTGCAATCTGTGCTAAATAATGTCCATTTAGTCACTCAGTTTGTCAGTTAGTTAGTTATACAGTTAGTTATTTAGTTAATTATTCATTTTGACCTCATCCCACAACACAACACGAGTTGAGATATTAGAAAGTTGTCAAACAAATAAACAGTGTCAAACAGATAGCAAATGAACATTACTCATAAACATACCATAACAATGGCAGTTCCTTGCTCTCATGAGAAATGGACATGAATTCAGAAATTTGTAACAATTTTGAAAATGTTTATATACACACTGTTCGAAAAATAGAAAATTAATGAGTCGTCTATATTGGTTGCCTAGCAACAACTATTGTTATTTTTTGTAAAGTATGTGTGTGTATATGAATGTGAAGCATTACTATAAAGTGTTTTGAACTGTGTGTCTGGCTGGCTATATAATGTATATGGCTATATAAATGCAGTCCATTTACCATTTTTGCATTAGAATGAATGGAGGTCAAAATGACCTCTTGGCGGTTCTAGGAGTACATGGAATGTTGGCGGTTCTAGTGTTAAAAGTTTTACTTAGTTGAATGCTTAACACCCAAAATCAAAACAGACTTGCCTCTATAGGGCACAGATCAATCACAGTATTTTAACAGTGTCGAGACTGGTGACACATGCATAGTAAAATTATTAAGCCTCTCTGGGGCTCAGATCAATCACGGTACAGTATCATCCCAATAGAACTGGTGGCACCATACAAATATGCACAGTAAAATGATTAACCATAACTACACTAAACACTTGTTTCAATAAGTCAACTGGCCAGCCACATGGTATTTTGTTTAGAAACTGCTGACAACAAATGCAAGTTTACTTACTACTTAAGGCCTGTAGTTTGGGTCTAAGCTGCTTCCTCCCATCATCCAGGTCAAGGAGGATAACCTGAATGAACTCAAAGAAGCCACTGAGCTTTTCCGGATACATAGTCTTTTAACAGAAAAAAGATATCACTTCCAATGAGCAATATGTTTCTGATCTCTTTAAACTCAGGCAAGGCAGCACGTGTCCAAGTACAATTAAAATAAACAAATAAAACATAAAATGAACATACAAACATGCCTACCACAAAAGCTGTGCCTTGAATGGTTGCCTGTTTTGTGCCATATACACTGCTGCTGTCTGTGATGCTTGACACTACTAGATGTGTATCAATAGGCAATGTTTCAATAAAGACAGACTCCATGTTTGAAGTTTGTACTGGTGGCTTGAAAAATCTTTGTGATGACAGATAGAATGCCATCATGTTTTGGTGTCTCTCGCCAATGTTTTCAATATATTTTTGTAGTTGTGAGTGTCATGAACAATCTTCTTAAAATCCTTGTGCTTCCCTCTCATTTTCCAGAGATGCACGAGAGGACCAAAGCACTTGATGAGAAAAGGATAATGTTCGTAGTGATGCTTTGGTTGCAGTCTTAACTTGGGGAAGACTTCCTGAAGGAGTTGCCTGTGATCTAAAATCTTGCTGGCCATGTACTGAATGGTATTATCTGTGAAACTATGAGAAACAGCAAGCCTAACTATATCCTTCAATTCCATTAGGATTCTCATATTTTGTCCTCCTCGGGCACTCTGGAGCCAATGAAAACAGATTGTTGTGGCTACTCTTGTGTTCCAAAAAAAATGATGGTCAAAAACATCAGAGCAGTGTGTGAGGAGGAGGTCTAAGACTCACTAAATAAAAAGCACTCGCGGAGAGATAGTTTCAATCAAAAGTATAACGATTTATTTACAGAAACAAAAACGATCTCATATCCCGGTTGACTTCAAGCAAATAAAATAAAATAAACTGTAATTTAGTGGTCAAAAAACTATTTCACTCCTCACTCCTTCCACAGACAAAATAAAATCACTTTCAGAACCAGCTGTCCTCACTCCCAAATCACGGGAGGAGGGTCGCCTGACGAGGAGGAGGGCCCTGACTGTGGCTACAGAAAAACAATAATAAATAAATAGTGTAAATAATAATTATTTTTACCATAATCAATCAAAAGCAATCAAAAAGAATAATAGTGTCTAAATAGGCTCCAACATCTCGGCCCCTAATTATTGGCTTTAGCAAAACAATTACACAAATAAGATTCAAAGGAGCCCATAGAACAATTACATAATGGAAATTAATTATACTTCTTCAAATTCGAAGTTCGTTCAGTTACTTAATGATGACTTTCTGTCCTATCAAAGTTCATAATCATGTCAAAGTTCATAGAAGTTCATAATCATGTCAAATTATTTGAAACAGTCCATAGTGAAGGCTGGAAAATCACGGCCTCCCTCCATTCATCCTGCTGCCTCCATTAGAAGACAGAGCTTATCTATCGGTCGTTGAATCAAACTGGTTTTGGTTTTGACCAAAACACTTCTCACAAAGCCCTTGTCATCTGGAAATGTCTTCATGACACGGCCCATCATCCATGAGTTCCTTGGTGCTGTGTTGTCAACGATGATGACCTGGGGCCTCATGTATCAATGTTGTGTACGCACAAAAAAGTGGCGTACGTCATTTTCCACGCCAACGTTCAGATGTATCAAAAGTGAAATGACCGTGGAAAAGTGCGGTGGCCCACGCCAACTCCATAGCTGGCGTACGCACGTTTCTACAGCTATTGTTCCTCTGGCGACACTTAGAGGTGAAGCTGTGAAACTGTTAATAATGTGAAAACAATTAGTCCTCAGAGTAATGTGCACATCAGAGACACATTTATGAACAACCCATCCACGTGTTGCAATTAGATAGGTGGATATAAAAGCACGCGCAAAGTGGTACCGTCAGCTTTAGTTTTAAGATATTGCAGATGCTGCAGTGCGAAGTGAATGTACAGATGCATCACATATTAACAAACATTGAGGCGAGGTGGCTGGTTCAGCGCACGATTCATTCATTCAGCATAGTTGGGAACAGATTACAGGCTGGCACTGCAAAGTAAATGTATTTGTTTAATTGTCCTATAACCCCCGATGCACACTGAGCATGTCCGCCCAGATATCACACTGTCAGTGACTTTCTTTTTTTGCTGGTTAAACTACACACACTGTGTGAAGTACTTAAAGCAGAAGTAAGTGGTCCGGTCGTTTTCGCTAATGCTGCATTCCAGGCAGGCTTTTGAAATCGTAAATTACAGCTTCAAGTCACAACTTACGACTTTGTAGCGTTCCAGGCAACCCACTCGTGTTTTTCTGACCTGTTTTACCGGTGAAAGTCACTATAACGGCCACTCGTAACTTCAGACCCGTGAAGTCGTACCAGATCGAACTGGTACGACTTCACGGTCGGAAAAATACGAGTTTCCTTGAACGCACCATAACAGTCCTCGTCCCTACGTCGCCACATTCACGGCGTCCCTTGGCTGCACACACAGCCCTGCATGCCGTTCTCTCTCCTCATTGGATAAAAACTGTAGGATACGATAAATGTTTTCTCCTCGGCTCAGAGCAGAGCAGAGTGACTGACAGACCCGTGTTTTAGACCAAACACTCTATGTAAGTGATTGCTGTTGGAAGATATAACTATTTAAGACTTATATTAACACAAATATATCACTTACTTCTGCTTTAATGTCAATAAACACATGCGTAAAGTTGGACATGTGTCTTTATCAGCCTCCCTGGCGCACTTCTGCATTTATTTACTACGCGATCTGTGTACAAAAAAAGGCAAATGACAATCATAAATCCATTTCACATAATTTAATTATCGAGTACATTGTCTGCTTTCATTTGGGATGACACGGCTCAACTTTATCGAGGAGCACCTTCAACTCAAATTTGGTTAAATTGCTCTTCCTCACAGTTTTTCATGGTGTTATCTGACCGGAAAGAGAAGGGAATCTTTGGTGCAGGCCTTATTTACATTGATTTGCATATTTAAATGGAGGCGTGGACAGGGAGGAGTTCGGCACTTCTACATGTGCGCTCAATTCCACGTTGATTGGGATGTACAAAGGAAAAGTGCTTGGATCCATGCATACGCACACTTTGATACATCAGATTTTCTTTGTGCGTATGACAGTTTCTGGATTCTGGCGTACGCCATGTTTCAGTATGAAATCCACGCAAGTATTGATACATGAGGCCCCAGATCTCCAGGACTCAAGTTCCTTCTTATGCTGTTCCACTTGCTTCTTTCCTGTGTGAGCGGAAGATATTCTTTTGTCCAACGTCTCCAGAAGAGATCTGCAAGATATTGTGTCTGTCTCCATCTCTTTCTTGAATATTGATCATGTTTTTCAAAAACTCCTGGTGGCATTGTTGTTTTTGCCTTCAGCTGAAGCAAATGGTTTGGGGTTAGCGGTTCCAAATCATTGGGGTCACTTGACACTGTAGTTATTGGTCGGTCATTTAGGATGGCTTCTACTTCACACAGCGCTGTTGATAGAGTTTCATCGTCCGGTGTTTGTTGTTTTAGAACAGATGCGAGGATCTTTTTGACTAGTTTAATCAATCTCTCCCAGACTCCGCCATGGTGGGCTCCAAAAGGAGGGTTAAAAATCCATTTTATTCCTTCTGTCAGAAAGGTGTTATAAATTTTCTGATGATTCAGCTCTTTCAGAGCTTCTTGTAGCTCCCTTTGGGCCCCAATGAAATTTGTCCCACAGTCAGTCCTGATACTTACAACTGATCCTCTTCTGCAGATTAATCTGCGTATAGCGTTAATGCATGAGTCTGTGGTGAGGAAATTTGCCATCTCCAGGTGGATAGCTCGACTCACCAGGCAGGTGAAGATGACCCCCCAACGTTTCACTTGAGCTCGGCCCCTCTTCACTTCAATGGGACCAAAGTAGTCAATGCCAACATGACTAAAAGGTGGTAAGTCTGGATACAATCGATCCGCAGGAAGATCTGCCATTTTCTGTTCTCCAGGTCGTGCCTGCATGCGTCTACAAAATACACAGTTTCTGATGATTTTCCTCGCTAAGGAGTTTGCATGAGGGAGCCAAAACCTTTGCCTTAGCCTGGAAAGCATATGACTTCTTCCTGAGTGCCCAACTTGATGATGGATATGTTGTAGGATGAGGTGTGAGACCCTTTAGGGAGAATAATTGGGTTTTTCTGGTGCACTGGCATTGCACTTTTGTTTATTCTACCTCCTACTCTCAGGATGCCATTATCAAGAATCGGATCCAGCTTGTGGATGGTGCTTCTTGAACTGAGGGTTTTGCCATTTTCCAGGTGAGTGAATTCATGGCTGAAGTAGCGCCTTTGTTCAAAGCAAATGATAGCTCTCTCTGCCTCTTGCATATCCTCCACTGATAGGTTTTGTGTTCCATGCTTGTCTTTTACTTTTTTCTTCGTCTCTGAAGACACATGTCTGATTCTTTCTTAGCTGACTTAGCAGTTGAAGTATTCTTTTCACCTTTAATATCCAGGCCACAGATTTCTGAAGTCGGTTCCATGATGAGTGATACTTGATTAATGTGCATAGGGGATGTTGGTTTTCAATCCTCACACTGTTGACTGTGATCTCCTTTTCCACACTGTTAACTGTAACCTCCTTTCTCACCTCAGGGTTATTTGCTGATATCTCTCCTAGACCTTGTGTGACCTTTGGCCATGTCCTTTTCTCTCTGCTCAGGTATTCAGGACCTTTCAGCCATCTTGATCTTAAGAAGGATTCCACATGCAACCCTCGGGAGGCGCTGTCGGCTGGATTTTCTTTTGAACTTATGTATCTCCACTGGCTTGTGTGGGAGAGATCCTGGATCACTGCAACTCTGTTGGATACAAATGTATGAAATCTCTTGGTTTGATTGTGAATGTATTTCAATACAGACGTACTATCTGTCCAGAAAGTTGAATCTGTGAGTGATAAGTGCAGCTCCTTCCTCAGCATCCGATCCACTTTTACAGCCAGTGTTGCTGCAGTGAGTTCAAGCCTGGGGATGGTGATCTGCTTGAGAGGTGAGACTCTGGCTTTTCCAAATATGAAGGAGGTATGAATTATGCCTTGGTGATTTGTTAGTCTAAGGTAGCTTACTGTACCATAACCTGACTCACTTGCATCGCAGAAGTGATGCAGCTCAGCAGTCTCCACTGGGTCAAAGCTGTCAGGCTTTATACATCCTGCTACTTGAAACTCCCGTAATTGGTTTAACTCCTCCATCCATCTATGCCAGGGCCTTGCAAATTCCTGTGGAATAACTTGATCCCATCCATATCTGGATTTGCAGAGTTCTTGGAGTAGTTGTTTGGCTTTCAGGATGAAAGGTGAGAGAAAACCTAATGGGTCATAAACTGAACTTACTGTGGAAAGTATCCCTCTTCTGGTAGCAGGCCGGCTGTTTACAGTTACTTTAAAGCTTAAGGTGTCACTGTGGGTGTTCCAGTGGATTCCAAGTGCCGGTTCAACTGTGATTTGTTCTTTCAGCTTTTCCTTATTGAGGTCCAGGGGCCTCATGTATCAATACTTGCGTGGATTTCATACTGAAACATGGCGTACGCCAAAATCCAGAAACTGTCGTACGCACAAAGAAAATCTGATGTATCAAAGCAGATCATCCCTATGTTCCCCGGGTCCTATGTTCCCCGGGTCCTATGTTCCCCGCTTTGTATGGAACCGGGGAACATAGGACCCTTCTTTTATAAAAAGGTCCTATGTTCCCCGCTGTTCACCCAAAAGGTCCTATGTTCCCCGCTTTGTATGGAACCGGGGAACATAGGACCCTTTTTTTAAAAAAAGGTCCTATGTTCCCCACTGTTCACCCAAAGACCCGGGAAACATAGAACCCTTTTTTAAATAAAGGGTCCTATGTTCCCCACCGTTGCCGGTTGACGGACGCGGAGAATCTCTCTCTCTCTCTCTCTCTCTCTCTCATACTTTTTACTGGACTCAATCGACCAAGGAAAAGTGGTATAATCTGATATTTTAGATCGGAGTTTTCAAAAAAGCGTCAAATCTTCCAGCCCTCTCCCTCACGTATTTTACGCGGGCGGCAATGCACCATTCTCGGGGAGCGCTTTGGGAGGTAAAGGTAAAGGTACTTTATTAGTCACATATACAGCTAGTACAGTGAAATTCTTTCTCTGCATTTAACCCATCCCTGAGGAGCAGTGGGCAGCCGCGGTGCAGCGCCCGGGGACCAACTCCAGATTATGAGCCAGTGCCTTTGGTCAGGGGCACTGACTGGAGGACTGGGTCCCCTCTCTGGGTCTCCGGGCCTGGAGCTTCTGGGACTGGTTCTGGTTTTACAGCTTCTGATGATAATATTTCAACTCCAGTCAAGTACCACTGCACTATGACACCCACACGAACCCCCCCCCCACACACACACACACACACACACACACACACACACACACACACACGCGCATCATCGCAATGCAAACTTTGGACTAAGAACATGAGGGAAAAAATGGATCAGCTGGTGTGTGTGTGTGTGTGTGTGTGTGTGTCGTGTGCAGACGAACCTGACAAATATTTAGGCTACAGATGGACAAGCAACAAATAAATTAATCATAATTTAATTTATTTTATTTTGAAAATCGACCGGATTCTCTCGCCTCGGTGCCCGACCTCCTGTCTGGTACGATCTGGTCTATCCAGCTTGACAAACGGCGCTCTCACTCTGTGACTTTTCCTAAAATGATGTTGGGCAGCAAATACAATAAATATAATTCACACACACAAAAAAAATTGTTCATGTTTTATAATTTTTACACATAGGCCTACCATGCACGTTTACACATAGCCTCTATCGTGTAGAAATGCACGTTCATTCATTAGACCACCAGAGAAATCACCGATTTGCGTCGACATAACAGTATGTCCAGTAGGCTACATGATATCTAAAGAAAGACGAAATTCGTTTTATAAAGCCAGTACCTGCATGGTGCAAACTAGTGGGAATATCAAACAAAGAAAACTATGGATGCTTCCGTAAAAAAAAAAAAAAAAAGGTGCTGCGCTCTCCTCCCTACTCACCTGCAGCTCACTGAGAGTTGCCAGGGTGCGCTCTGTTTCTCTCAGTGGGAAAACTAAGAAGATTACATAGGTCTAGGCCTATAAAAAGAGTTCAACATGGAAGATCTAATTAGTCAAAACACTCAACATAAATTATAGGCTGCATATTTATAATTATTTGAAACATTTCTCTCTTTTTTCAATTTACTCAGGCCACTAGGGGTGCTGCATCACTCCCAGCACCCCTACTTCCTGTGGCCATGGTTTATTACCAATGAGTAGATGATGGCTACGTTAATCACTGGAGATCGAGGGGGTAAAGTGTTGGTTTTTGAAAACTTTAGGTACCACAGGCACCGCACCAACCTAGAAAATATCAGATGGAGATGTTGGAGATTAAACTGCAGGGCAGTATTGAGGACGAACATCTTCGATGTGGATGAGGACGATCCTCATATCATTGTGCAGGACGTTGGAGAGCACGTGCATGCCCCTGACCGACAAATGTTGCACAATGCACGTTTCCGGCAAGTGCTTACAGCAGAGGTACAGAGAGAACCCACGGTCCCAATCCGAAGGGTCTACAACGCCCAAAGAGTAGACCTGCAGCGGCGTCAGAGGCGGCAACGTCGACTCCAGGGTGGAGGTGACATCGCACCACCTCTGCGACACTGTAGAACTGTATACATGGACGCGACATTCAAGTCCTGCCCACGCCCCTACAACCAGGTTTTCACGGTACTAGGGGACGTGCATGGCTTTGTCGTCCCTCTGGTACATGTCCTCATGAGCCAGCGCACGATTGGACACTACCGCCAAGTGTTCAACTGTGTTAAGAGAGCAACCAGGAGAATTACGCACCACCACTGGAGACCTCGCAAAGTCATCTGCGACTTTGAACAGGCACTGATAACTGCGCTGGAAACAGAGTTTCCGAGGTCTCGAGTGTGTGGATGCTATTTCCATTTTAACCAGGCCCTGTGGAAGAGGGTACAGGGATGCATTTTGCGGTAACAATCGTTTGACAACAGTCATCCGTAAAGTGATGGCACTGGGCCACCTGCCACTGGCCCTGGTCCAAAACAACTTTCATCTGCTGGTTCATCAACGTAACACCAGGCGCGCCCAGCGGGACCACCCAGAGCTGCAGGACTTCTTGCAATATGTCCGCAACACCTACGTCCACCCTGGAGCAGCCTTCCCCCCTGCAATGTGGAATGTGTTTGAGAGAAACATGGAACAAAGGACCAACAACCATGTTGAATGTAAGTGATTAAGACTGATTTTCTGATTAATTGATTTGATTGGATTTATTTAGGCTATTTATTTATTTTAATTTATTCGTATAAAACAGTATGAAAAAAACAGAACAGGATCGAACGCGGCTCATTCAATCTCAAAGCACTTTTATAATAAACTATATCTAATAATCAGATGAACAGAGAGTTTAATTTTTGTGCGTCATCTCGGCCTAAACACCTAAAAAAAAAAAAAAAAAGCTAGGCCTATGTATTTTCATGTTTATAAAGCCACAATCAGCATAATCAATACCCTTTAACATTTTTTAAACAAGTTGTTTTTTGTTTTTAGCTTATCATCGCACTCTGAACGATGCCGTTCAAGTGCGCCACCCATCGCTATGGATGTTTCTTCGCCACCTGAAAGACCAGCAGCAGCTTGCTGAGGAGAAGCTGGAGATGGCAGACCGGGGTGATGCTCCTCCAACAAGGAGACGCAAGTGGAGGGAGTTGGAGGCCCGTCTCCAGAGGCTCAGAGGGCAGTACATTGCAGGTCACAGAGATCTGGAATCATATTGGAAGGCTGTCAGCCGCAGCATTTTCCATTAGGCAGTTAAGCCACCCTTTTCTTTTTTGGTGATAAACGGACGTTTTCCCATTCTTTTTTTTAATCACTTTTTTAAAAAACTTTTTTGAAAAAAAGGAAAACAACTTGAAGGAGAGTTTTCCGTTTTGGATGCTGATTTTTCCATTAGGCAGCTTTGCCCCTCTTTCATTTTTTTGGTGAGGACGTTTTCCCCCTCTTTTTTCTTTTTTGAAAAAACAAAACAAAAAAACTTTTAAGTGGAGTTTGCAGTTTTTGATGCAGAAAATTTCATTAGGCATTTTAGCCCCTCCTTCATTTTTGGTGAGGACGTTTTTCCCCTCTTTCTTTTTGGAAAAAAAAACTTTTAAGTGGAGTTTCCAGTTTTTGACTCGTATTTTATTGTTATTGTTATAATAACTATTTATGGTCCTTTACAAGTTCACTATTAAATTATTGTTTTTGAAAGAAAGTGTACCAAGTGATTATTCAATAGATGACATGTCCTCAACACTTTTTGTCAAACAATTTTGTCACCAACAAATGAACACTGTTTAAGCCTAAGAGCTACTTTTGAAGTAACCAAGTCAGATCTACAAACATTATGATTCAAGTTTATTTATATTCGACATGGTGTGTTTGTGCGTCTGGCACGCCTGACGCACAGAGGAATTTTGACAACTCCATGCTGTTTAGTTTTTTTTTTTTTGTTAATTTTCGTTTCTTTTGAATTTTGTGTGTATTATGGAGCTGTTTGTACGGATCCCCAGATATGACATGCAAAAAATAAGAAAAAAGTTGTGGCCACGAAATATTAATTAGTTCCCACAAAATAGTAATTTGTGGCCACGAAATAGGTATAACGTGCGCACTAAATAATAAAGCATAGGCTACTATTCTTGGACAGCTGGACAAGAAAATCGAGTGCACCTTCTCAAACAGGAACAGTCGCTGAACTACGAAGCCCGGCATTGCAGGGACTTATTATCAGTGAGAGGCATTCTCCGTGCTGCGCATCGGCCCCTTAGTCTGTGGGTAGCTCGTGTGTGCGTAGCCTGTGAATGTGTGTATTAATCCCTCTCTGGTCAGCATCTCTGTTAAAACGAATAAACACAAATCGCCGCAGAGCGCGAGCCTGGCACAGAAGTGCGCGCTCTGGCGCAACTGGCACAATCGGCACAGAAATGAAATTGGCTCCGCGCCGCAGTAGCGTCCCAACCGACGTAACTACAACATAACACAAACTTATCTTACAGCTCTCACTTCTTCTGCTCCTCCCCACTCACACACCTACAGGCACACACAGACAGACAGGACTCTGTCTTCCTCACCCTCAACCCAGCCCATTATAAAATGCGTTATATTATTATTTTATTATTATATTTTTCTACTTGTGGAGAAGACAGTTTTGAGTTCTCTTTCTGCCTTATGGACAGTGCCATGGATGTATTTGCCACAGAGTGAACTACTGATATCTTTTGTCTAGTGCTGAACTGTGACCAAGCGCGCTGTCCGCTGTCTCGGTGCTGAAATGAATGACAGCGCGTCACTGAGAGAGAGAGAGAGACGGAGATCGCGGCGGATGCATCTTTATCCACAGGATGCGCTGCGCTCTGACTCTTTCTTTTCTTTCTTCCTACCAGCTCTCCTGTTCGTCTACACATTTGTTTTTCAGTTTATGACTCCTGCCCTCCCTGCAGATTAACAGCTGATTTGAGAACCTAATGCATATGATTTACTATTGCACATTTCCTTTTGCTGCTATAATAAACATTTTCTCAGGATTTATTGTGATACAAATATGATGGAAACTGGTAACAAACGTGCAGTAAAATGACAGAAAGAAGTGGCAGGAAAGAAGTTTTGCTCAAGACAAAGTTTCTTCATCTTAAAGAATGAAAATGTCAATTTGTTAGGCTTTCAAATCACCAAATGATTTGCTTGGAATAATTTCGTTTGTTGTAATGGTTGTGAGCATAGACAACGGACGTCTTGGCTGAGCCAAATGTCATTTTACGTGTAGGTGGAGCTGAACAGGCAGACGCACAGAGGCATGCGTAAAACACATTTTAACTACTTCGTGCTGTTGCTTTTTTTGTTTGTTTGTTTGTTTTTTCTTTACCTTTCGTTTCCTTTGGATCTTTGTGCATATTATAAAGCTGTCCTGGTCCCTGTTTGTAAGCCTTTTTTATCCGGAGGAAATTCCCCAAAGTTGCAACAACTTGTAGTGATCCACTGGGTTTTGCCTATAGTCTGTTGGAGCTATGGGCTCGTTGATTTGCAGCTTTGCTCCCCAGGTTTTTTTCATGATCAATTATCCTTGGCGTTTGCGCACGGGGATGTGCGGACCTGTAATGAATGAATGAATGAATGTTTTGTTTGTTTTTTTGCCGTAAGTTGTGTGCGTAATGTGCACAGGTGCATTAATGGGACCATGGCAGTTGGCGTTTGGACGGCTGGTGTGGGGGCGATTCCAAAGCATCATAGTGGATTATTTATGGTGTGTTGTTACCCTGTAAAGGCCCGTCTGGACGCAGCACGGCCGGGTCCGTCTGCAGCCAAGCAGGACGAGGGAGAGGATTGGCGTGGTCACCTCGGCGTCTCTCGTGTGGACAGACCAACAAACTCTCCCTCACTCGCCCTCACCACGCGCCAACACACACACACACACACACACACCTGCACACGGGGGGGAGACTTTGTGTTTATTTATTAAGCTTCCACTGACTGTATCACATCTGTACGCATGTCTTAAAACGTGCGTGTGTGTCAACCGGCAACAGCGGTTGACACACAACAGCGACCCTTTATTTAAAAAGAAGGTCCTATGTTCCCCGCTGTTGCCGGGGAACATAGGACCTTCTTTTTAAATAAGGGTCCTATGTTCCCCGGTTCCATACAAACCGGGGAACATAGGAGCTTTTTTGGAAAAAACGGGGAACATAGGACCTTTTTTAAAACAAAAGGTCGGGGAACATAGGACCCGGGGAACATAGAACCCGGGGAACATAGGTACGCTCCCCCGTATCAAAGTGTGCGTACGCATGGATCCAAGCACTTTTCCTTTGTACATCCCAATCAACGTGGAATTGAGCGCACATGTAGAAGTGGTAATCTCCTCCCTGTCCACGCCCCCATTTAAATATGCAAATCAATGTAAATAAGGCCTGCACCAAAGATTCCCTTCTCTTTACGGTCAGAAAACACCATGAAAAACTGTGAGGAACAGCAATTTAACCAAATTTGAGTGGAAGGTGCTCCTCGATAAAGTTGAGCCGTGTAAACATCTTTTTTTCTTTTTTTTTTTGCCGTCCTCCGGCACCATCACAAAGGGGGTGGGAGAGTGTGTGTATATATATAAAGGTGAATGTGAGGCGGAGGACTGCTGTCATCCCAAATGAAAGCAGACACTGTACTCTAATTAAATTATGTGAAATGGATTTACAATTTTATTTGCCTTCTTTTATACACAGATCGCGTAGTAAATAAATGCAGAAGTGCGCCAGGGAGGCTGATAAAGACACATGTCCAACTTTACGCTTGTGTTTATTGACATTAAGTACTTCACACAGTCTGTGTAGTTTAACCAGCAAAAAGAAAGTCACAGACAGTGTGATATTTCGGAAGACATGCTCAATGTGCATCGGGGCGGGGGGTTACATAGGACAATTAAACAAATACATTTACTTTGTGCGCATACAGTCCCAGGCTGTAATCTGTACCCAGCTATGCTGAATGAATGAATCGTGCGCTGAACCTGCCACCTCGCCACAATGTTTGTTAATATGTGATGCATTTACGCATCACATATGATCTGTACGTTTATAGTATAAAAATGCTTCCTGTTCACAGTGTGGTCAGCACCTGAATGGAGGCGATGGCTCCCCGACGTGTCGCGCTCTCAGGCCGGTTGCAGCGCACTGCGCTCAGTTCCAAGAGAATTGCCCTCGGAGTCATCATGTGCAAAAAAAAAAAAAAACCTCCGGGACTCGTGTGCACTTCGCACTGCAGCATCTGCAATATCTTAAGACTAATGCTGATGCTATTTTCTGCACCACTTTGCACGTGCTTTTCTATCCACCTATCTAATTGCAACATGTGGATGGGTTAGTTGTTCATAAATGTGTCTCTGATGTGCACATTACTCTGAGGACTAATTGTTTTCACATTATTAACAGTTTCCCAGCTTCACCTCTAAGTGTCGCCAAAGGAACAACAGCAGTAGAAACGTGCGTACGCCAGCTATGGAGTTGGCGTGGGCCACCGCACTTTTCCACGGTCATTTCACTTTTGATACATCTGAACGTTGGCGTGGAAAATGACGTACGCCACTTTTTTGTGCTTACGCAACATTGATACATGAGGCCCCAGTTCCTTGACTGCCTTTGCTCTGTGGTGCACAGGAATGCTTGCCAACACCTCACAGTTATTGCTGACCCATTTTGTTAGTGTGAAGCCTCCTTGACTGCAGGCTTCAGTGAGATCTTTGACGAGCTTTATGGCTTGGTCAGCTGTTGCCACAGATCGGAGGCAATCATCCACATAAAAGTTAGTTTTGATTGTTTTCATAACTTCATCAGAGTAATGCTTCTGGTTGTCATCAGCAGTTTGACGCAGGGCAAAATTAGCAATGCTCGGGGATGATACAGCGCCAAAGAGGTGAACTTTCATCCTGTAAACACCAAGTGGTTTGCTGATATCACCCTCTGGCCACCACAAAAACCTCAGGAAGTCTCTGTCCTTTTCATCAACATGTACTTGATAAAACATAGCCTCAATGTTTGCCATAACTGCTATTTGTTCTTGGCGAAATCTCAATAGCACTCCAATGAGGGTGTTTGTTAAGTCTGGACCATGGAGGAGCTCCTTGTTCAGAGATTTTCCTTGAAATGAGGATGTACAGTCAAACACCACCCTCAGTTTGAGTTTTCGTTTGTGGTAGACACCATGATGTGGGATGTACCACACCCGTCCATCCTTTCTGTGAAGCTGCTGAGGTGGAACCTTTTCTGCATAACCTTTTTTGAGAATGTCCTCCATAAAAGAGGTGTATTCCTCAGCATACATCTTATTCTTCTTGAATTTTTTCATAAGGTGCAGTGTGCGTTCCTTTACCATGTAATAGTTATCAGGCATGACCTTGGCTTTATCCCGGAAGGGCAGTGGTAGATGATAGTGGCCATCTTTAAGAAATGCTGATCTGGAAGCAATCTCCATAAAACGTTTATCCTCAACTGACATATCATTTTTCTCATCGTACATGTTCTCAGAGAAATCCTGGTTATATTGTGTTAGAATAAAATGTAACATATTGAGAGTCACTCCTCTCAGTTGACCTTTAGTTGATCTCTGAAGTTGTGAAGCCAGTGAAGGAGGATGTGAAACTTGCTATCTCGTGGGCCACACGCAGTTGTGGAGAGAAATGGTTTTTTTAACATGTGTGTGTATAGGGCAACCGCCCACTTGTGTATCCAGCAATGCATATTTTGTATAACCTGCTTGTGTGTACTCAATAAAAGGAAGCTGCAAACTGGGGGGCGTCGGAGTTGGCAGAGAACACTCAGGAGAAGTGTTGCGCTCCCCTAGCTAGTAAAAAGCCACAATTGTGTTTGTCTCAGTGTGTTCAGTGATCCAACGGTGAACGAACGGAGTATTTCTACCCAACATATTGTCTGCAGCACTATCAACACTGAGTGGTCCAGTTACCACCCATCCCAGTAAGGTCTGGACTGCATATGGTCCGTTTTTATGACTGTTTATTATGTTCCACGGCTCCATTGCTTGAGGAACATCAGTTCCAATGAGGAGTTCAATGTCTGCCTCAATTTCCTTTAACTGGATACCATTGAGATAGGGCCATCTCTTCAAATCAGCTTGAGTGATTATGTTTTCTTTTGAGACAGGGATTTTACTTTGTGTGTAAACTTTCGGCAGGTCCAGGTATGTGCAGCCCTCCAAGTTCCCCACCTCCAGTCCTCTGACCTCATAGGTCCCCGCAGGCTTCTCCTGTCCCATTGTTCGCAAAAGTATCTCTGTTTTGCGTCCTTTTACATTTAGCTGGTTCATTAGTTTTTCTGTGCAAAATGTTGCCGTGCTGCCGGGATCGAGGAAAGCATAGGTCTGAATGTACCTGCTCCCATTTCCCACCTTAACTCTGACTGGAAGAATATTAAGTGCGCAGTCTCTCCCGGCCCCAGTTGCATCACCTGCTGAAACAAGAGCACTGCTTATAGGGGTTTCTTCTGTCTCAGCAGTGGCCTTTGTTTGATTTTCCTGTTTGGGGCCTCTTGCATTGTAAATATGGAGTACAGTAGGATGTTTCATTTGACAAACTTGACACATTATTCTTCTTTTACAATTTTTGCTTATATGACCTTTTAGTAGGCAACCAAAGCAATGTCCATGGCTTCTTAAGAATTCAACCTTGTTGTCATGTGACTGTGTTTTGAATCGTGAGCAGTCAATCAGAGCATGTTTCCCATGGCAGAATCCACATGAAGAGACGATAGTACTGGGTGTGGTTTGAGGAGGTGTTTGTGGAACAGGTGATTGCTTTACAGTGCATCCTGCTTTCTCTGTATTCACTGCTACTGAAGTAGCGAAGCTGCTGTTTTTGCCTCTTATTGATTTTGGTTCATTTTTGCCCCTTGGGATAGACCTTTTCGTTGTGATTTGGTCTTGAATGTCACCAGACAATGGATCCAAAAGCATCTTAGCATGTTTTTCCACAAAATCCACAAAGTGCTGGAATCGGACTCTCCTGCCAGTTCTCTGTTGTGTCTCATAAGCTGTGGTTCGCCATCTTTCTCCGAGCTTGTAGGGTAGCTTGGATGCTATTAGCCTTAGGTTTGATGGGATCTCAAGTTCCTCTAAATACTGTAAATCTTGCATTACATTACAGCATCCTCTCAAATACATTGCATATGCATGCAGCATTTTCCCATCCTCAGCTTTAATCGCTGTCCAGTTCAAGGCTTTCTCCAGGTAAGCTCCAGAAATCTTTATTTCATTCCCAAAGTGCTCTTTTAAAAGGCGTCTTGCTTCACCATAGCCCCTGCCTCCATCCATGTGCAAACAGCTGCGTACCAAATCTCTAGGCAAACCAGAGGTGAACTGCTTGAGATAGTAGAGTCTGTCCTGATTATTTTTAGTTTTGTCTTTGATCAAGTGTTCAAATGCATGGATAAAAGACTGATATGCCAATGGGTTACCATCAAACACAGAAATCTCTCTCACAGGTAATTTAGACAGGTTTTGCTGTGAGACCATCAGTTCTGCTATGTCCTTTTGTCTTTGAATAACCACATCCAAGTTATCATGGGCAGCATTAACACCTCTGTGTGAGTACTCTTGTGCA
Source organism: Trachurus japonicus (assembly GCF_045865225.1). Taxonomy (NCBI): domain Eukaryota; kingdom Metazoa; phylum Chordata; class Actinopteri; order Carangiformes; family Carangidae; genus Trachurus; species Trachurus japonicus. The sequence goes on from NC_140920.1 coordinate 30,633,569, forward strand.
GTATGGGTTATGGTGTGATTATGATTTGCAGTTTCAGTCTTGCATGTTTGAGTTACATTCTTTATTTGAGGTTTATTTTCTGGTGTGTGTCTCATAGGGGGAGGTCTTGGGAGACTCATAGGGGGAGGTCTGGGAAGACTTAAGATGGTTTGGTGAAGTGGAGTTTTGGGTATGGCACCTAATTGCATGAATTCCACATTGCTCTTTATTGTGTCTTGATAGGTATTACTCCAACTTATACTATAAGACCAATATAACCACGGACCACTTCTTGTTTCACTAGGCAGATCTTCGTTTATTGAACTCGATCTCAACTCTGGTACAGGAGTGCCCTCTAGTGACAGTTCTATGTAACATGTCAGTGCAGATCAACGGTGTCCGTAAGAGGACATTAATCAACCCAATATATAACATACTCCTCCCCACTTAATGAACAACTTCACCTGCATACAATGATTAAATCAAACATCAACCTCATAAGGTGTTATGTCATGTATGGTACCATTAACAGAACTACGAAGCACCTCCAGTACTCCAACTTGTTTAGCATGTCGCTGTGAGCGTTCTAGAAATAAACAATTCTCAAATACTGTAAAAGTATGTAAACACAATTACAAAACATTTAACTATACAGCCATGCTATCACATATCAGACACAACTTAAAATGTCCGTCTTTTTTCTTTTTCTTTTTTTTTTTTAAGGGAATGAGGTGGACTACTCAGACCCTGACATAACCCTGGGGATTATTCTGCCCCATACTCCTGGGTATGTCACACTACAGAGTTAGGCGTTCAGGAGGCCGCCGTTCTCTTTGTGGATAGTGGCGGGTAGCACTGCTATCTGGCGTACCCCCACTGGCTGTGTCAGGAACAGACGTTGGTGTCATGGATGGAAACAGTTCAGTTTGTGGATCCGCTGGTGGAACACCAGAAAGAGTGGGCTCCCCAGCACGTGCTACGTCCTGGGTGCGTGTGAGTTGAGTTGTACTGACCTGCTGGCCAAGTCCAGCACAACTCACTGGCCAAGTTTCCTCAGGTGCTGTAGCTCCAGCAAGCAGTTGGTCCACGTGTCTCCTCCAGACAATGTCCTCGCAGGTTTTGACTGTATAAGACACAGGGCCTGACTGTGCTATGACAGTAGTAGGAACCCACTTTGGGCCGTTGGTGTAGTTGCGTGCAAGTACCTGATCACCTGGGTGGAAAATCCTTCCCTTTGATCTTGGTTTGCGTCTCTCAACCTGGGCTTCTTGCTTTTGTAGCACAGTCTCTTTAGTGTCAGGTGGTTTCAGAAGGTCGAGACTGGTACGGAGCTGTTTCTTCATGAGAAGTACCGCAGGAGCAACTTTTGTGGTTGAGTGTGGGACATTCCTATAGGACAGCAGGAAACTGTTCAGCCGCTGATGAAGAGAGCCTTGTCCCTGTGAGGCCTTCAAAGCGTGCTTCAAACTCTGAACAAATCTCTCTGCTAGTCCGTTTGTAGAAGGGTGATAGGGAGAAGAGCGAATATGTTGCACCCCATTTGCCTCGAGGAATCTCTCGAACTCTTGTGAGATAAATTGGGGCCCATTATCGCTCACCAGTTGTTCAGGAAAGCCAAATCGACTGAACATCTCACCAAGTTTCTCAATGGTTTTCTCTGCTGTCGTTGATCTCATTATTGACACTTCTGGCCACTTACTATGTGCATCCACTACCACGAGGAACATCCTCTCTTCAAATGGGCCAGCAAAGTCAACATGAAGGCGTCGCCAGGGTGCCCCTGGCCAATCCCAGGGATGGAGAGGGGCGGGTTGTGGCATGCAGCGAACTGCTTGACATGATGGACATGTTCTGGCTGTTTCTTCAATTTGCCCATCAAGACCTGGCCACCAGAAGTAGCTTCTGGCAAGCTCCTTCATGCGAACGATACCACAGTGGCCTGTATGCAGCTGCTGCAGTAGCCTTTTCCGCAGCACTGGTGGAATAATCACTCTGTGTCCCCATAGAAGACATCCTGCCTGCACAGACAGCTCGCTCTGTCTTGTCATGTAGGGTTTTAGCTCTGGGAGATCCCCAAATCCTCCATTCATAACCACATCTAGCAGCTTTGACAGCACTGGGTCCCTCCTGGTCTGTCGTCTCACTTGAGTAGATGTGATAGGAGCTTCCTCTACTTGCCTGAAGTAGAAGATGTCGGCCTGCTGTGACCCACCATGATCCACAGGTAGGGGGAGCCTGGACAGGCCATCTGCGTTAGCATGCAACTCCGACTTCCGGTACTTTATATCATAGGTGTGAGCAGACAACAATAAGGCCCATCGCTGCATGCGGCTAGCAGCCAAGGACGGAATGCCTGTGTGGGGCCCGAAGATTGTTGTCAGGGGACGGTGGTCTGTCAGAAGAATGAACTTCCTCCCAAAAAGATACTGGTGGAACTTTCGGACCCCAAAGACAATCCCCAGCGCTTCACGTTCAATTTGCGCATATCTGCTCTCTGCTTTGCTGAGGGTACGTGAAGCAAACGCTATGGGGCGCTCCTCCCCATTAGCCATGATATGGGAAACAACTGCCCCCACCCCATAGGGGGATGCATCACATGCAAGTTGTAAAGGCAGTTTGGGGTCGAAATGAGTCAGGGCATCGGACCCTAACAATGCAGTCTTTGTCTGAACGAATGCCCTCTCACACTGCGGTGTCCATTTCCAGGGTCTATTGTGACACAATAGCTGATGCAGTGGGTTAAGCAGAGAGGATAAACTTGGAATGAACCTTCCATAATAGTTTAGGAGTCCAAGATAAGAGCGCAATTGACTCACATTTTCAGGCGCTGGAGCGTCCACGATTGCCTTGACCTTGGACGGCGCCTTGTGCAAACCCTCAGAGTCAATCACATAGCCCAAATACTCAACCGAATTCTGAAAGAATTCACATTTGGATTTGCGGACCCTGAGTCCGTAGTCTTCCAATCGCTGGAGTGTGGCATCCAGGTTTGTTAGATGCTCTTCATTTGTCTTTCCCGTGACAAGTATGTCATCCAGATAGCATTGGACTCCAGACAGTCCGCTCAATATCTGATCCATTGCACGCTGGAAAACAGCTGGGGCCGATGTTATTCCAAATGGTAGTCTGCAGTACCGGTAGAGGCCCTTGTGGGTGATTATTGTAAGCAGCTCTCTTGACTTTTCATCCACATGCATCTGGAGGTAGGCTTTGCTAAGTAGAGTAGAGTAGAGTAGAGAATACTTTATTCATCCCGAGGAGGGAAATTCATATTAGTGTAGTAGCTCACACGACAATGACACAAAAAAGAAAGAAAGATGGAGCAGGGTCGCCGGATGGAGCAGGGCCGCCGGATGGAGCAGGAACCGCCGGGTGGAGCAGGAACCGCCGGGTGGAACAGGAACCGCCGGATGGAGCAGGAACCGCCGGATGGAGCAGGAACCGCCGGGTGGAGCAGGGCCACCGGGTGGAGCAGGAACCGCTGGGTGGAGCAGGGCCGCCGGGTGGAGCAGGACCGATGGTGAAGAGGCAGCTGGGTGGATCAGGATCATTGGTGGAGGGGCCAAATCATTTTGCTTATCTGCCCCACTACTATATTCCTCCATCTTGCAGCAAGGAGAGAGAAGCCGTCCACCACCGCTACTTTCCTGGTCAGTCAAGGTGCCATGAAGTGGATGATCCAGGCCGTCTAGAATTGCCTCCTCCTTCTTCAGTGCTCTAGTGCCTCAGGATGTTTAGTCTGTATCCTAGCAACAACTTCATGGAGAACTTCAGATGGAACTTAAGCAGTTGCCATTAGGTGGGATGTACACAAGTGTTGTTATGATTCGAAAAAATAAAATAAATGTCTACTTTCTGAGTCTTCACCAATATCTCCAGCTCTTCATCACTCTTGTTGGGCAGAGAGTTGATATTTTCAATGATGACTGACCTCAGAAAGGACTGATAGGACATCTCCACCTCCAAGCCTTTAACTTTGCACCAGCAGCAGCAGCACAACAACCACCACAAAAGCACCTCTTCAGATCATCTGAGGACAGGATGGTGGTGTCCTCCAGATCTGTCCATTTTCAATGAAAGAAGCTCATCTCTGAAGAATCTCTTCTCCCCAGAGAAGCATCCATCAGTAGATAACAAAAAACACAACAAAAATAAAGCAAATGTTGAGTAAAAACTCAAAAACTCAGAGCTACCAGACTTTGCTGCTCCCAGTTGAAGCGCATGTTCCGGAAGGTCAATCTTGCTGAATTTTTTTTCCTCCTGCCAAGCCAGCAAACAGATCATCAATGTGGGGCAGTGGATACTGTTCAGCTTCCAGTACCGGATTGATTGTAACTTTGAAATCTCCACATACCCGCACAGATCCATCCTTTTTCATGACCGGCACTATTGGGGTGGCCCAGTCACTCTGGCTTACAGGTTCCAGCACTCCACTCTTGATCAACGAATCCAGCTCTGCTTCAACCTTTGGTTTTATTGCATAGGGAACTGGTCTTGCCTTGAAGAACTTGGGTCTGCTATCAGGCTTAACGTTCACTTTGACTGTTATGTTTTTCATGCTCCCTAGTTCTTCCTTGAACACTTCCCTATGTTTGCTCAGAATAGCCGACAGACTTGTATCTCCTCTGCACAGCAAGTGAATTGCAGGCCAGTCCAATGTGATCTTCTCAAGCCACGAGCGGCCCAACAGCGAGGGGAAATTTCCTTTAACCACATACAGTGGTAGCTTAGCTGTTTGGCCATTCACCTGGACTGTGACATCGATTCGCCCCTTTGTTGGTACTGGCTCCCCAGTGTAGGTTCTCAGGGTAAGGCTGGAGGATTGTAAGGGAATGTGCTGCAAAGTCTCCTTATAAACAGTCTCAGACACGAGGGAGACTGCTGAACCTGTGTCGATTTCCATGCGCACTGGCCGTCCATCCAGCACTGGAGAAACCCAGTATCCATTTTGTCCTCCAGTAACTGACAATACATACACTTCTGCCTCATCTGATGAGCTGCTGCCCGTAGCAGTGGTGTGGCCTTGCTGCATGTTGTGTACAGACTGTCTCTTTTTAAATCTGTGTTTGGGCTTCTGGTTGTATTGTTTTGGTTTCTTGTCAGCTCCCTTGCTTTTACAAGCACGTTCAATGTGCCCCTTTTTTCCACACTTCCTGCAATTAATGTCCTTACTCCAACACTCGGCAGCAAAATGTCCACTTTTGTCACAGCGGTAACATTTGCCCTGTGCTCCCTTTTCTTCCGTGGAGACCTTGTGGAGTTTTGCACTTGAATTTAGCTGATGAGATTCCTTGGCGGCTAACTCCATGGACACGCTGATTTCAATAGCTTTTTCCAAGGTAAGTGCACTTTCAGTTAGCAAACGTTTCTGCGCCGCTTCACTCCTCAGCCCACACACGAGTCTGTCTCTGATTGTGTCATTCAACACATCCCCAAACTCACAATGTTCTGCTAGTTTCCTTAATGCAGCCACAAACACTGTTACAGACTCCCCTTCCTCTTGGTTCCTCTTATGGAAACGAAAACGTTCAGCAATTAACAGGGGCTTCGGTGCGAAGTGAGCTGCTAAAGTAGCCACTATGTTCTCATAGCTTATGGTCACGGGCTTTACTGGCTGAACCAGGCAACGCAGCAAGTTGAATGTCTTCGGCCCCACCACGCTCAAAAATGTTGGCACAAGCTTGTCATCATCAATGTCGTTTGCCTGGACAAAGCAATCAAAACGCTCCGTATAAGAGCTCCACTGCTCTTCCCTCTCATCATAGGGACCAACACTGCCGACCAGCCCAGCCATTTTAGCTTTATTGGCAAGTTACTGCTCCGGTTCCCTTTACTGTACTCACGGCTCCTTTGTTTCATTTACTGCCAGGCTGCGTCCTTGACGGTGAAGCTAGTTAGCTTTCCTGCTAACCTCCGACAGGCACGGCAAAAAGGGTCGGAAAAACAAACACCAGCTGGCTCAAAGTCCTCTTCCCAATGAGCACAGGATACACGCATCCGCCGCTTTATCCTCGTCGCCACTTTATTGTGTCTTGATAGGTATTACTCCAACTTATACTATAAGACCAATATAACCACGGACCACTTCTTGTTTCACTAGGCAGATCTTCGTTTATTGAACTCGATCTCAACTCTGGTACAGGAGTGCCCTCTAGTGACAGTTCTATGTAACATGTCATTGCAGATCAACGGTGTCCGTAAGAGGACATTAATCAACCCAATATATAACACTCTCCATTGTTTCCGGTTCATGGTGAGAGTCATAATACTCATTCATGCCATCACCCAGTGGCTCCTGCTCCACCTCATCACTTTGAAGGATTTTTATTTTAGCAGCCGATGTTGCGAGGTCTGCATCCAACTCCATTTGCTCCATCTTTGATTTCAGTTTTGTTTCCTCCAGTTGCAAAGTGAGCTTTTCTTTCAGTGCAGCAGCTCGTGCCATTGCAGCAGCCTGATCCGCCTTTGCCCTTTTTAACTCTGAGGAGACTGAGGAAATGGAAGACAAAGACTTTGATTTGCGTGACACATTTGATATGCTGTCCAGTGGTCCAACTTTTGACTGTGCAATTTCTCTTTTCCATATATCAACCTCTCTTGCGAAATAATTCAGGTTCATCATTCTGGGTTCATACCAGTCATAATAATCAGTTTCCTTTTCATCCACCGACAAGAGTTCTTGCACAGATTTATGAGCATTTACAAATTCATCCACAGCTTAAACGCTTCAAATGTGTCATTGACTTTATCAACATCTCCAACATCAGTCATCAAAGCCTTTATTTCATTTATTTTCCTCGTGCACGCTCCCAATCTGCCTCTGCGCGAAGCAATTCAGCGCGATATCCACTCCTCAGACACAGTTGCGGTCCCAGCTGCGGACTCAGTTGCGATCTCAGGTGTATCAGACATCATCACAAATCTCTTTAATTTCTGTTTAGTTTATCCTTCCAACATCCCCGTATTATTGCAGTCCACATCCACAGTACACAACTTTGCATCCCACAGTGTTCAATTGTTTCTTTGTAGCGCAGCGGCGCATTCATTCATAAAGCCGATCAGCTGATTTTACTCACGGCTTCCTCTTCTGTCGGCGGGGGGTCGCTTGGATCCGCCGTTTCTCCGCCGCCGACTCTCACTCTCACGATCTTCAGTGAAGTTTTTTGACTTGTTGTGGCTACTCTTGTGTTCCAAAAAAAATGATGGTCAAAAACATCAGAGCAGTGTGTGAGGAGGAGGTCTATAAGACTCACTAAATAAAAAGCACTCGCGGAGAGATAGTTTCAATCAAAAGTATAACGATGTATTTACAGAAACAAAAACGATCTCATATCCCGGTTGACTTCAAGCAAATAAAATAAAATAAACTGTAATTTAGTGGTCAAAAAACTATTTCACTCCTCACTCCTTCCACAGACAAAAGAAAATCACTTCCAGAACCAGCTGTCCTCACTCCCAAATCATGGGAGGAGGGTCGCCTGACGAGGAGGAGGGCCCTGACTGTGGCTACAGAAAAACAATAATAAATAAATAGTGTAAATAATAATTATTTTTACCATAATCAATCAAAAGCAATCAAAAAGAATAATAGTGTCTACATAGGCTCCAACACAGATAGTCTAAGAAGAGTGTGGTTTTCATGCCCATCCCACCAATTGTACGTCCCATCCCAATAGAACTGGTGGCACCATACAAATATGCACAGTAAAATGATTAACCATAACTACACTAAACACTTGTTTCAAGAAATCAACTGGCCAGCCACATGGTATTTTGTTTAGAAACTGCTGACAACAAATGCAAGTTTACTTTAGAACTTTACTCCAGCTCATTTTTTAAGGCCTGTAGTTTAGGTCTAAGCTGCTTCCTCCCATCATCCAGGTCAAGGAGGATAACCTGAATGAACTCGAAGAAGCCACTGAGCTTTTCTGGGTACTTCAAATGCAGTGCATACACCAATGCAAACAAAATCACCAGCGAATCGGTCCATGATCTATGTGACATGACAACCGTATCTTCAAGAACAATGGACACATGCTGGGTTTCGAAGGGAACTTGAAGCACCTCCTCCTCATTCACCACTGCCACCAGAGTCACTGTTCCCTCCTGGGCGGCTTCCGAGTCATCCTAAAAAAAAAAAGGAGAAAGGAACGTCTAAGTATAATTTTACAAATCAAGCTTGTTAAAGTCTGATGATAAACACCCATAACATTATGGATTCTGAAGATGGCCTGAATCAGCAGCCCAAGGAGCAGGATGTAGGCCTCCAAGTGGAGGGCATGACATCCACTGTTCATCTGATGGAGGACAAACCATCTCTTCAGTCAGATAAACTAAAGAAAGTCATACTACCCGGGTCAATGGACATTGGCTGTATTACCATTTAAAGTTACTGAGCTAAATCCAAGGTTTGATTATTCACTTGTCTATACAAAAAGAGATCCAGGAGGCACTGTGGTTTTATTTTTGTGGATTTACATATTACTGATACTGTCAATAAATATAGTTTCTTCTGTTTTCAAAACCTCGTCCGGATCCAATCTTTCCTATTAAAACTAAAATGAGTGTCCTTTTCACATGTACCTAATGTACATTAAGTTACATTGTGCTAAACTAAGAGTACTTGTGCTAAACTAAGAGTACTTATTTACTACCATCATGAGGGAAGAGTCTGTGTCTTCTGGAATCAGATATTGATATTTTATTAACCCTTATACCTGATGTGAACATTTCTGTCCACAAGGGGGCGCATTTTCTCCACTAATTTCACACTGGAAATAGTGATCCTCATCATGTTTGGTCAGGTTGTGTATTTTTTGACTATTTTTCAAATTTCAAACACAAACACATTTTTTCCATTGTTAATCAAAATAATATAATCAAAAATGAGTAAAGTGGACATTTTTGTCCACTTTTAAAACGACCTAAAAATAGCATACATTAAAGCAGAAGTAAGTGGTCCGGTCGTTTTCGCTAATGCTGCGTTCCAGGCAGGCTTTTGAAATCGTAAATTACAGCTTCAAGTCACAACTTACGACTTTGTAGCGTTCCAGGCAACCCACTCGTGTTTTTCCGACCTGTTTTACCGGTGAAAGTCACTATAACGGCCACTCGTAACTTCCGACCGGTGAACTCGTACCAGATCGAACTGGTACCACTTCACGGTCGGAAAAATACGAGTTTCCTTGAACGCACCATAACAGTCCTCGTCGCTTCGTCACCACATTCACGGCGTTCCTTGGCTGCACACACAGCCCTGCATGCCGTTCTCTCTCCTCATTGGATAAAAACTGTAGGATATGATAAATGTTTTCTCTTCGGCTCAGAGCAGAGCAGAGTGACTGACAGACCCGTGTTTCGGTCCAAACACTCTATGTAAGTGATTGCTGTCGGAAGATATAACTATTTAAGACTTATATTAACACAAATATATCACTTACTTCTGCTTTAATATTTTTTTCATTTTTTTTTTTCATAAATATTTTTTCCCACTTCAGTTCTACTCAAAACTACCCCGTTTTCAATTATTTAATTTTTTTTTAACTCTTTAGATGCCAATCTGAACCTTTCGAGTGCAAATTTCAACACTTTAGGCACCAGTATCTTCAAAATATGCAAGGTGAAGTGAAATATTTTAGGTTGGGTTATTGCTGCCTGGGATGATCAATGATGAGCAGCAATATCAGTTTTTAAAGCTTTGTAGTTTTTCTACTATGGCAGATTAAAGGAACAGCTCCCATAGACATCCATTATAATGAATTTGCATTATTTTTTTAAAAAAAATCAGACGTAAAAAAACCCATAAATCCCTAAAAATCAAGGTTTTGGTACTGTAATCATTGACATATCCCGCACTGCAATTAAAAAAATATTTATGTATGCCGTTTTCAGGTTGTTTAAAAAGTGGACAAAAATGTCAACTTTCCCAGGTATGAGGGTTAAAAATATAATGTTCACATTTTGATATATAAAAAAAATAATCTGAGCAATAAATCAGAATTTAGCACCAAGAAAGTGAAACTAGCAGATAATCTGTTAAAGCAGAAGTAAGTGATATATTTGTGTTAATATAAGTCTTAAATAGTTATATCTTCCGACAGCAATCACTTACATAGAGTGTTTGGTCTGAAACACGGGTCTGTCAGTCACTCTGCTCTGCTCTGAGCCGAGGAGAAAACATTTATCGTATCCTACAGTTTTTATCCAATGAGGAGAGAGAACGGCATGCAGGGCTGTGTGTGCAGCCAAGGGACGCCGTGAATGTGGCGACGTAGGGACGAGGACTGTTATGGTGCGTTCAAGGAAACTCGTATTTTTCCGACCGTGAAGTCGTACCAGTTCGATCTGGTACGAGTTCACCGGTCGGAAGTTACGAGTGGCCGTTATAGTGACTTTCACCGGTAAAACAGGTCGGAAAAACACAAGTGGGTTGCCTGGAACGCTACAAAGTCGTAAGTTGTGACTTGAAGCTGTAATTTACGATTTCAAAAGCCTGCCTGGAACGCAGCATTAGCGAAAACGACCGGACCACTTACTTCTGCTTTAATGTGCATGATGAGACCTAATTTGAACCACATGTTAAAAAAGGAAAGTGATCCTCACATGCTCAAATGTTAATTGCATTGAGAAGCAGAACCCACAAATACCTTGCATGTTCTGAAGACTTCTGAGGAATCCTCCTTCAAGTAGTGTGGTAGGCCGGCCGTGGCTGCTGTTCGAGCTGCACAGATATCATTTTTGTCCTGTTGCACAAAGACAGCGTATGCAAGGGATGTTAGTGTTCACTGTTCACATTCAATAATGTAATGCATGAAATAAAAATAAAAGATTACCTGTTCCTCAAATGCCATCATAATCGCTTCCAGATTCTGTCCAAAAGGGCCAGTCTTCCTCTTTTTGTAGAGCCGTAGCAGCTGAGGTGTGTACTTGTTGAGTGAAGCATAGAATGTAGATGGCAGATTCAGATTTGTGATCCTGTGGAATTCACTTTAGAGCTGCATGGGGAAAAAAGGACAAGGAAAGGAAAGTTTATTAGCTCATTTAAAAACAGTTTGTCTCTCTCTCATCCTCTGCCCTTTAACCCATCGACTGAGGAAAAACAATGACTGAGGAAAAACTCCCAATAAAACAGGAGAAACCTCAGGGTGAGACAGAGGAGGGATCCTTCACTCACGACGGGCAGATGTGCAATAGATGTTATGTACAGACAAGAAAAAAAAACAACTTAAGTAATGTGATATTGTAAAAGTGGGCTTTTCAGACATAACAGACATACCATATAAAACTACCCTACTCAAAATTAATGATGACTTTGGTGATACATGCATACAGTATTTTTTTTTCTGTTTTTTTTAATTATTATTATTCATAGAGCTTTTTGAACATTGTAGCGTACAGCACCAGCCACAAGGGATGCATACAGTATTTTTAAGAATTATTTGTAGTTTTTACTCACCAGGGGCCTCATTTATCATTGTGGATACACGTTTTTTTACACGCTCTTTCCCCCGTTTTGTGCGTACGCACTTTTCTCCACCTAATTTGGGATCTATCAAGCCAAAACCTGTCGGGAGAAAGTGCAGAAATTTACGACCAGTCTGACCATGGCGTACCGGCATTTACACGCTTTTTGAAGAACAGGAGGAATTGGCGACGCCACTGCTGAGTCAGAGAATTGCAGTGTGCGAGGGAGAGAGGAGCGCGGACACTGTTTGAAGTAGCAAGTGGTGGTGATGATGACACCCCCCCCCACCCCCACCACCACCACCGCACACGTGTTGATGTCGGCACTTTACATGAAAGGCACAGCGACTCTGATTTTTCCCCTGTGCATTTACACTAGTTTGCTCCTAAATAATGGCTTTATAAAACAAATTTCATTTTCTTTTGATATCATATTGATATTTTTCCCCTGCATGTAGGCTACACCTCTGCCACAACCAGTCTGTCCAGTCTGGAAAATAATTTCTGCGACGTGCGTGTGTTAAGTAGCCAGACTGGACACACACAAGCAAGCAGCAAGCCCAATAATGTCAGCGCAAATCAAAGCAAATGAGAAAACATGATCGATATTTTTTGTGTGAATAATATTTATTGTATTTAACAAAATTGGGTGCTGCCCAACATCATTTTAGGAAAAGTCACGGACTGGTGGACTTCAATGTTTTTTTTTCATTTTTTTATATAGCTATGCACAAATGAAAATCAAAGTCGTCCAGTGAATGGCAGTTGGCGGTCAGTGGAAAGGGGTGCAAAGTAATAGTAACTGGCAGTGGAAACCCTGCTTTAAATTATTATGACATAATCTAAAATAAAGGGGCAGAATAAATATGATTATTCTTCTTTCTGCTCTGTTTCATTTAGGTTTGGGAGTTTTTTTGTTTTTATTGTAGCCTTTCAATGCAAGATGATGTTTCTGACTGATATTGCCGTGTTACCGTGTATCTTGCTTTCAGAGAAATTCCGCTTCTTTCTCCGCTCTCCGTCCGTCTGTTGTCTTCACCGTCTTCCACTGACGTCATTCCACACGTTTCCAGAGTGCACATGGCTACTTAATATGCACGTACTGATTTGCATTGACCATATATGGTTGTGTGGGGCCGTTTAGGGGGCTGGATAGGAGGCGTGTTCACATCCGCACTTTTCTTGGGTCCAGTGTGATTTACCAAGGGAAATACCGTGCAGCCGTGTGTACGCGGAGTTTGATAGATCTGAAAAGAGCGTATATTTTTTGGTCGTATGCATATTTTGCCTTTCCGGCGTAGTGAACATTTAAGAGGACTTTTACACCCAGTTTGATAAATGAGGCCCCTGGGCTTCACAAAAGAGTGCAGGCCATCTGTCCTTCAATTCAACAACTGGAGGAGCTAAATCCACAATTTCTTCACGTCTGAGTGCAAAGGTACGTTGATGGATGGATATCATGTCTCTTTCCATCGATGTCCTCTTGAACTGCTCAACCATTGCAAGCCTCTGCATCTCGAGTGTCTGCCTCGTTTCACCATGAGGGAAGTTCGGAAGGAAATTAATTTCCCCTCTTCTGGGTCTTTTGATGCTGGCCCTGGATGCTGCACCCTCTGGATTGGTCCTGCTACACTTTCCCGCATTAACAGCCACATCCTTAATGCCAGCCTTGGTAAGTTTGGTCCTGTAGTTGCCCATCTTGAAGCGCAAACTGTTCTGCCAGCCCTCATATCCTTTTTTGGATCCATTTTCTTTAAGACAAGGGTGCTTGCTCACAAGAGCCTCTGCGGCCAAGCCAATCTGTTTGGTACTTGGATATGCTTTGTGCTTATATATTTCAGCAGCCATAACATCTAATATGTTATGCTTTTGATCCCTGGTCAACCTGACAGTTTTTCCCTCTCCCAGGGCAGAGTTGCTCTCTCTTAACATAGGAGTCATTCCGTAATTAGGGGTACATTTCAGCATATCCAAAAACTGAAAAAATCTGTATTCTTTTTTGAAAAATAAACTTGATGCCTCTATAGTATACTCCCTTAATGTGTTCAATTCATAATTTCCCAAGCTTAAGCTCTAATGACTATTTAAATATATTTGTGAAAATAATTATTGGACACATTATTTGTCAACCGTGTTACGGACAAATGTTTGGTCAGAGAAAACAAGTACTAAAGATTTGATAACACATTTTTTAAAAAGCTTTTAAGTCCACTCATCAAGGGTTTTGAGATTGTGTGTTAAACTAATTAAATAATATGAATTTTGAGCTTTATAATGTCGATTTTGTGAAATATTACCATGAAGGATGGATCTTTTTTCCACATAAATCCACCTAACACCAAATTTATAAAAAAAATCACCATCTTTATGCAATACTGCTTTATCCAGAGAGAATCCCAATCTTCTTTGTTACAGTTTATCATAATATTTTAAACATTTATGACGAAAAAAATACACGTAACACAGTTGACGGACAAAGTAACACGGTTGACAGCAGTAACACAGTTGACGGGATGCCTTTTTAGAATATATCTTTTCACATTTTTATTTCAACAGTCCAAATAAAGAACAACTCATTTCAAACATTTTCAATAAAGAACCTCAAAGGTTTATAACAAGTTAAAACAGATGTCCAATGAAGCCAATATTAAAGAGGACACCGATGTGCTGTTTGAAAGAAACCAAAGCCATGTTTGACTTGACTAAATAGTTTCATACAGTGGCGCTTCCCCAAAAACAACAGCAGCAAGAGCATCAAGGGTAATAATGCTCTGTATTATAACACTGAACTTAATGCCACCCAACAAAGGAAACAACCTCCATCTCAATGAGAGTATTTTCATTTTTTTAAATGAACACCGCAAAACAGCAAACACAGCAAATTTGTCAGCAGATTTAACAACCTACCATTAGCACCCAACAAAAACAAGGATGTCACATCAACACAATAAAGCTGTCTTTGTCTCACAGTTAGCCACTAGTAATCTGGGACCATATGACCCTGTCGATCTCAACATGACGTGAGGTCACTGACGCTGGAGGAGGAATAATTTTGATGATGTCCTCATGCAGATACCACAGGACATCATCCCGCAGTGGCCAAAAAAAGCGGTTTGTCCCAATCCGGTGCATGCATTTGACATTCACATGTGTTTCATTGATGTCTTGGATCAATCCCGCGTACATTTCATTGTCATATCTCAGACAACACCACTGGCCAATGATCTCCGGGTTTTGCCAAGCTATGGTGTTGTTGTTTTCCTCCTGTGTTGGTGCTGCCTGATCAAAAAAGGCAAATGTTTTTGAGTCATAGCAGTTACACTCCAGGGACTGTTTGGCTGAGCAGAGGCAGCTCACGTCACGGTAAATGATTTTCCCTGTTGTAAGTGTAGCGATTTGGTGGATGCGCATGGTCGATGGCACCACTGGGAGACAGTCTGGCATGCTCTTCACAGCAGCATCTATACTGTCTTCACCAATGTAGAAGAGCTTCACCGATGTCTGAGCATCCACCAGGGCTTCAAAGAACCGCTCTGCATCGGGGATGTCCTTCCCATGGCTCACAAGCCTGTCAGCCATCCTTTTTAGGAGTCCTCCAACTCCATCAGGAGCCCCTTTTCCGTGGCTCGCCTCGAAAAAGTTCCATGTTCCTGCCCGGAACCCAGATTCATGCAGCTTAGTGCAGAACAGATAGAAATTTCCTTTCTGTCTGTACTGTGTACATGGCCCATCACTAAAAAAATGCACCATGGTAACTTTTGGATATGACTCTTTGACTAGATCAAGTATAGGGGACAGATGGGTCCATATTGCTGCTGGTCCTTTTTCCTTCGATCGACTTATCGTGGCAAAGCAGACATGCTCTTCCACTCCACCAACATGTAGAACTCCAGTGTGGAGTGTTGTTTGCTGTTGGTTTGATGCAAAGTGTACAGCCTGGATCTCTGAGGAGTACTTACATGCATAGTTTTCGGAGAAATCCACATGAATTATACATTCATGATCTTTCATGCTCTTCTTTAGTTCACGGTAGAAAGTGAATTGCTGCTTTATGTTGAAAAGATGCCTTTTGAAATTTGTGAGCTGGCATTGGAAGAGCTCAATCAGATTTTGCAAAGTAGTCTCTGTTTTTTTTTCACTGTGATTTTCACAGGCACTTTCTCTTTTTGGCCCTCCTTGTTCTTCTCTCTGAGAACAGTTTCTGTTGTCCACTGTGTAAAAGAAATGTTTGCTTGCAAATCATTCTCACATGTAATTGGAAAGTTTTTATTTTTGCATTCCAGGCATGTATTGTACATGCAGTCCTTTGAGTGTGGGTCACAGCATATGGACTCAACCAAATCCTCCAAGTCAGTCCCCTTAATCAGTCGGAGAGAATGTAGCTTGTCTACAAGAAAAGACAGGTTCTCATGCACCTTGCAAAGGCAGGTTTCTCCATCTGCAATAGATGGTTGTATCACCCAGAATGGTCGCATATGACAGAACAACACGTTCTCACCCCCAGTGCGTCAACAGCCTGACGAACGGTCACTGTCCCTCCTCGTCACATGCCTGACTCATTAGGTGCCCGTTTTTCGTCAGGTTTTGACGCGCTCGGCTTTCAGTTGATTCCAATGCAGTCCCCTTCGCGGCGATATGTAACGCTCAGAGCAAGTGATCCAGCCGACCGGCTGCGGCACTGACAGACGCTGTGAGCAGAGGAAAACTTTTTTTTTTTTTTTTTTTTAACTTTTCCTTAAATCTTTATTGAAGTCTGTGTTGTCTGATAATAACACAGTGTCATCTGTGCTCGTGGAACTGAGATCTGACTCAATGGGCCCTATTTTCCTGGCGCAACTCAGGGGGGCACAGCGAGGCGAGCCCTGACGCAGCTGGCGCAGTGGTATTATCGTCCAGTGCAACAAGGTGCGCAGCGGATTCGGTAAATTGGTAGACTGCTGTGCGCTGAGATGGGAGTGGTCGCACAGCAGGGGGAGGTGTCGACAGATTCGCCGTGGCGCAGTGACAATTTGTTGCAGATAGACCGCACGGAGAGTGCGCTGAAAGCTCGCCAGCTCCAACCTGGTCTAATCTCAGCGCAAGGGAGAAGCGCAGCCAGCGCAGTGGCAATTTGACTGCCCAGCACGCAGTGCGCCCACGTCACCAAGACATCACAAGCAGGTTTCCACAGTTCCAGGCACATTTAAATGCAATTAATAATAATAATAATAATAATAATCATCACAATAACCCCTATTTATTGTATCTGAATCAGCACATACACCTATATCTATATAGATTGTCCCGTCACACTGATGGCAGATCAAAGGCTTGCGTAATGGAAACTCAGCCTGACTGAATTAACACAGATGAAACCAGGGAGGGACTGAGACAAAAAAGCAGCCGTGGATGTCCCAAGAGCAGGTGTTGACACTACACACTGTGCCGTTGCAGATGATCAGCTATTTATTTATTTATTTACTTATTGATTTATTAGGGGCCAGCGCCGCATCGTCACGCGACCATAACAAATAAAACTGAAAACAAATAAACTATCATCTCTCACAGCAAACCACAATCAGCCTCGGCATCATAGTGAGCAGATATTCACATCTCCCATCTCAGGTAAATTCTAAAGAAAAAAGAAAAAGAGAGACGCTCCGTGATGCCTCCTTCACGCACAGCTGTTTGTTTATGTTGTGATCTGTGCACAGTGCACACGTGTTTAAATATAGGTTACTAAATATGAGTGTCTTTATTAATGGAAAAGGGGTGTGTGTGTTTTGTTTTTTTTTGTTTTTTTACTGGGCAACAGCTCTCAATCTGTCAGAGCAAACCTGGATAACATCATAACCTCCTCCCTCCCAGACTACTTTTGCATCATCAGCCCGTGAGGTCTGTTCGCGCGACCGGACACTGCCAGCTTGGACCGGACCAGAACATCAGTTTCCTCCCATCTAACTTGCTGTGAGAGATGACAGTTTATTTGTTTTCAGTTTTATTTGTTATGGTCGCGTGACGATGCGGCTCAATAAGTAAATACATAAATATAGCAGATAATCGTGTAGTGTCAACACAGCAGTAATCCATCCTCATCTTTCATCTGTGCAGCCTTTGATCTGTCATCAGTGTGACGGGACAGTCGATATAGATGTGCTGAATGTGTATGCTGTAATCTGTATGTGCTGATTCAAATCTTCTCTTCCACGGTGAAATCAAACGTCCGCCTCGCGCACGCGGCGGATTTAAAGGCGAGGAGAGGAGCTCATTTGATTGGTGAAGATCTGACTCGGCTGTGTCAAACCCACTCCACGCCTTCTCTCCTCCCTCTATGCCATTTGCGCCGGTGGGAGGGAAGTAGGCGGGATGCGCCCCGCTGCGTTTCGAAGGAAAATTGCAAACTGCTCCAGGCCACTCCCCGTTGGCGAAGCGAACGCGGAGCGCAGGCCTTATCCACTGCACCTGCGCTAGTTTACGAAAGTAGAGCCCAATAACTCTAACTATCTTAATGGTTGCCTTAGCTGGTAGGTCTTCCATGTTCACTAAGTTGTTGAGAGCATTGTTAAACTCAGGGTCTTCATATTGAAGGCGGAAGTCATATGTCAGATTGAATTTATCTTTAATTTCGGATATGAGGGCTTGTACAGTTTCAGGACGAGAGGGCAGAATGACGCTCTCTGCATTGACGTCATCAAGGATGACTCTTAATTTGAGGACATCAGTTGCCATTGTCGCTGTGTTGGAGAAGCCTGAAACATACAAAAAGAGAAAGACAGAAAAAAAAGACGTCAATGCTCTCCTTTCCTGCTAAACACATATCAATATATTCACTTGTACATTTTTATTTTTTATTGGTGTGCAGCAGGTTAACACACATGTAGTCCAGCTAATAGTTTTCAGACATTAGGATGCTTACTAAACAATCCTTTATTCAGACACTGAAATGAAATGTTTAGTTGTCAGAATTAGCCTGCCTGAAACTTTGTAGGCAATCTGTGGCATTTGGTCAGTTAGTTGACTCAGAGATTTCACAGAATGGCTCTTGCTTGTATGTTCTGTTAGCTCATATGACCGCAAATGCTCAAGATACCAGGTCTCATAGTCTTTTAACAGAAAAAAGATATCACTTCCAATGAGCAATATGTTTCTGATCTCTTTAAACTCAGGCAAGGCAGCACGTGTCCCAGTACATACAAACATGCCTACCACAAAAGTTGTGCCTTGAATGGTTGCCTGTTTTGTGCCATATACACTGCTGCTGTCTGTGATGCTTGACACTACTGGATGTGTATCAATAGGCAATGTTTCAATAAAGACAGACTCAATGTTTGAAGTCTGTACTGGTGGCTTGAAAAATCTTTGTGATGACAGATAGAATGCCATCATGTTTTGGTGTCTCTCTGCCAATGTTTTCAATACATTTTTGTAGTTGTGAGTGTCACGAACAATCTTCTTAAAAACCTTGTGCTTCCCTTCAAATCTCATTGTCCAGAGATGCACGAGAGGACCAAAGCACTTGATGAGAGACGGATAATGTTCGAGATAGTGATGCTTTGGTCACAGTCTTAAGTTGGGGAAGACTTCCTGAAGGAGTTGCCTGTGATCTAAAATCTTGCTGGCCATGTACTGAATGGTATTATCTGTGAAACTATGAGAAACAGCAAGCTCAACTATATCCTTCAATTCCATTAGGATCTCCCATATTGTGTCCCCCTCGGGCACTCTGGAGCCAATGAAAACAGGTAGCAGTCTAAGAAGAGTGTGGTTTTCATGCCCATTCCCACCAATTGTTCCTCGACTAGAAAAAGTTTGAGGAACTGGGTGAGGGCGGTCAACCTTGTCAGAATGCTGGTAGGGAAAACACAGGATTGCTTTATTCAGCTCCTCCAACGTGAAATATTTTTTTGCTATCAAACCTTTCAAACAGTGTGCCAGCTCCACAGGGACCACTCCTTCAAACAGGTCATGGAGGACATCCGGCGGAAATCCTGTAATGGGATGGAAATAGGAGAGATGATCAGAGAGAACACAACTCTGTTTTACACCATAATTCTCCACAGTTTCATTTGTCTGTATTTCTTGAACCAGGGTATCATGGGAATCTTTTTTTCTCCTTTCAAAACCACCGGTCACTGCATCTGATTTCTGCATTCTGTCTGGGTGGCAAAGGCAGAATCTGCAGAAATATGTAGCCCTGAAACTCTCACTGAAACCAGCGAGCCCATGAGCTGCGAGGTTATCAGCCACAACAGAGTAGACTGTGCCTTTGAGACAGTCACCAAATGTTTCAATGTAGACACCCACTTCTTCAAGTGTTTTTAGATCAGCCAAGAGAGGTGCAAAAACCTTCTCATATCCAAACTGTCGTACATCATTTGCGTTGCATAAAAGCGCCAACTGAGTAGAATGGAGGACTGAGCGATACTTAACTGGTATGTTAGCTAATGTCCAGTACACTCCACATACTTTGTGAATTTTTGTCGATGTCCCTAGGGGATTTGCAATTTCAAAATCATCAACATAAAGAATTATTGATAATTTATCACCCTCATCTGAAAGAAGCAAATTTTCCTGATAGTGGGAGCCATCGCGATATGAAAAATACTGTCCAGGCATATGTGATGTTGTTTCTTTGACTTTCTCAAGTACATCAGGTTTTTGCAAAAACTGTTGTAAAGATGTGAGAATAGGCACATACATGTAGGTGCGTTGTGATGACTCAATTAGGTATTCCACAGGCTTAACATATGGAAACTTCTCCTCAAAATAGGATTTTCTCCTCTTAGCTGTTGAGAGTGGTCCCTCAGAGGTAACAGATTTATGCAAAACATTACTCAATGAAACCGCCTGGACAATCTCACTTACAAGTGTGTCAGTGAAAGAACAGTCATGTTTTTTCAGTATATTGATAACAGATTTTCTGACAACAGGTTCAGACAGTGAAAACAACTGATCAATGTGTTCAATAATTTCCTGTATTGCCCACTGTGATACATGGAGAATAGTTTGCATTTTCAGAAAGAAAGCAGCCAGATTGTACTGTAACTGCTCTGCTAATCCCTCAGTGCTAGTGCCTGCTACTGGGGCAGATTCATCCTCATGTGATAGCTCCACGGAGTCATGTTCAATGTCACTTTCCTGGGAAACATCTGGAACGTTTTGCACTACAACTGCTACATCATAGTCTGATGCATTCTGATGTTCTCTGCATTTGTGTGCATTGTATGTGGAGTAAATATTTGTTTTAAACGTACAGGCCGTAAATGGACATGGCACCATTTCCTTCTTTCTTAAATGTCCCCTTAGATGATTGTACATTTCCCTCTCAACAAATGGCTGTTTAAATTCACAAACAGGGCAATGAAATGCCCGGTCAAACATCAAATCATGACTGTCACCACTCTTCTAGCGGAATGATTTCTGGACAAATGAACCTTCAATGAATTAAAAGTAGTAAATGTACACATGCAACTGGTATACAGGCAAGGCAAAGGGGAAACCGTAGAATACTGGCCATGGTAGAGCCTGTAATGTCTCAATAACTGTATTTTCAAGCAACTAGAAAACTCACATAATTTACATTTCCACATATTTTCATCAACAATTACGTCTTTCTACAAGTCTGCTCGGTAAACAAGTTTTTCTGTCCACTGCAGAAATGTACTTTTCTCACAGACCAAATGAGTTGACTTTATTTTATTTTTTTGAATTGACTTTTAACGGTTATCAGCCAGCAGAGCAGAGACGTTATGGAAAGCGTCAAATGGAGTCGAGGCTCCCGCTTAATTAAGTTCACGGTAGCTACACAGGAAGCCTGAAAACTAACATCTAGGTTGTATTTGCAAGCACTTGAACAGATATACACAGACTCAGCAGCCGAATTTAACTGCAACAAATAAAAACCATGACGGTTATTTTTCGAACCATGCTGCGTGCTAGCTAGTTAACCGTTAATGCGTAACATTTGAAAAGTGTAAGCTAACGTTAATTTGCCCTCACTCCAGCACATTCTGCTTTTTCAATCCAAGAAGTCCGATAAAAAAACAGCTCGCCGAAGAAAAAAAGGACAACTCGTACAAAACCACCAAGAAAATGACACAACAACGTCACCTCGTCTGTTCGTCAGGAGGAGAGACATGTGCTCATTGCGGCAGGTTACAGATATCCCATCATGCTTCGTGAGCGACGTAGTCCTCCTGCCTCCCGCTCAAGATGCAGGTATAGGCTTAGCCTTGCAGAGGCAGCCAATCAGAGGCGGAGTAAGGCGGGTCTTGGCGTGGCAAAAAAAAAATATCAAAAGAAGCTCCCGCTCCGTCTGCAGCACAGGAAAAAAAAAAAGCCCCGTCTGCACAGGTGGCGGAGAGGCGTTGGTGCCACTCTGTCTGAACTGAACTCTGTCTGAAAAAACTAGAGCTGAAAAAACTCCAACTAGCTGCCCGGCATAGATCTATGGCTGCCCGGTAGGCAATTCTTTTGGATTTTTTGCCATTTAAAAAAAATATATTGAACATATATATATATATATATATATATATATATATATATATATATATATATCTATATATATATATATCTAAAAAAAAAATATATATATATATATATATAATAGCTTGACAGATTTATGAGAGCTTAATTTTTTTTTGACAATAAACTGATTTCTGAACCAAAATGACAACAATAGAATGAATTATGCTAAATGGCAGCCTGGTCTTAATTTTTTTAAAATAATAATATAAACACAACTTATAGAAAATGAGTTAGTGGAATGAAATTTAATTACATCACCAACACTTAAATGCTCCAAAACTTTAAGTGCACCCAAATCAACTGAGTTGTTACATCAACATTTCATTTTTGAGTTAGTTTAATTCATGGAAATGAGTGACTCTAACTTTTTTCAGAGTTTGAGTTACGTTAACTTACTTCTTTTATTAACATGTACTGTTAGGTTTTACAGTGTACAAGCTTCACAATCTGCACTCAAGAGCATTTTGGGTCAATATTTAATCCAAGGTAAGATTGTACAAATCCCACTCTGTGACCAGGATGTGACTTCATGTGAGTTGGCTCACTGCCTGAAACAATATACATTTGTCTTCGATACACGCCAGCAGCTGCAGGTATAACCCCTCACACCATTTATTAGCTTGAGGTTATAATGATTTCCTTTGTCAGGGAACAGTAGCAGAATAGAGAGGAACAGGCTTTGGTTTTTGTTGTCAAATTAATGATATTAACCTCAAGTAGTGACAATATCAATGGTATATCACATTGTCAGTGACAGGCTTTCCTCATCTCTAAAAGATTTCACACCCTCTACAAATATACATTTTGTTGCCATAGTGATACACTACCAGATATTCAAAACAGACACACTGGTACTTCCTTCTCTTCACTTACTCATACAGTATGCTTATCACTCCACACACACACACACACACACACACACACACACACACACACACACACACACACACACACACACACACACACACACACACACACACACACACACAGAGTAACTCATCTGCAACTGTCATCCTCCCAGGGATTTCTGTCTTAAGAGGAGACTGAAAGGTGAGATCAGTCAACCATGATGAGGGAGGCCGCTCAAAGATGGGGTGAGGGATGATGCACGATTCGTGTCATTCCTCCAGTTCTTTTCCTCATCTTACATCAGAAACGCTGACATCCTGTCCATATGACTTTCAAATTGAAGTTTTGCTTCACTGAATAGTTTGAATGACACCGTTCCTCCTTTTATAATTGCAGGTAATTGCATCTGGAAATGCAATGAACTGCAACTATGAGATGACCAATGAACCTTTGCCCCTTAAATAAATTACACATGGTTTGCCATTCACAACAGATTATTTCCTCGAACATGCGCTTCAACTAGGAACAGCAAAGTCTGGTAGTTCTGAGTTTTTACTCAACTTTTGCTTTATTTTTGTAGTGTTTTTATTGTATTTTGGCAATTACTGATGGATATTTCTGTGGAAAAAAGAACGGAGCTGGTGGAGGCTGTGGTTAAAGTCCCCCGCCCGCGACCCTTTTTGGTTATTTTAAAACATTCTCTGTGGTCTTTAAATTGTGATTATGAAGTTTTTAGCCAAAATCACAAAACCTGTGCCATTTCCCAGGGCTCTCCTTCTGCACAGCACCAGCAGCTCATTAGCAATGCACCTCTGGAGGGTGGGCAGAGACTGCACTGCTCTGCACCCGCCCGCCAGGTGACGCCGGATGGGCCGGGGAAATGTTGGAAATGTTGGAGCAATGTTGGACGAGACAGCCAATCACGTTCGCAGCTCCAACATTCGGCAGCCAATCACCGTCGCGGATTCTTCCCCCAGCTCCAACATTTCCAACATTTGACCAATCACAGCGCAGAAATGTTGGACACACGGAGCTCTTTTTTTCTCTCTCTCTGGTGGGCGGCAACTCCGGTGTTTGACAGCCGGTCATTCATTCGAGAAACGGAGATTATAAATATCGTCATGGTGAGTATTTCTAAAAATATAAAAATAATAATATTACAGTGCTGGATAATAAATCATTAAGAGAACAAGCTATGTTGCCGGTTGTGTCATGTAGTGTTTGTTTAATCGCTTAATGTTTACATTATGTTTAGGCGGTTCGTTATGAGTTTACGCGGTCAGTTATGTTCTATATTGTACAGTGGTTGAACGTCGTCAGCCGGCATTATTATCTTATATTATATTACCTTGCCAGGTCCAGTTTTGTGTTAAATCACAAGAGACCTTAGCTAAATCGAGTGTTTGTTGACCGGTTACCACGATGTTTAACTTACAGTGGGTTTTTACATATTTAGGGCCCGAGCGGCGACTGCAAGTCGCCCAGCGAAGCCCTATTGAAATCGCGCTGTTTATTATTATTATTAGGGCCCGAGCGGCGACTGCAAGTCGCCCAGCGAAAGCCCTATTGTAATTGCTCTGTTTATTATTATTCTTTCATTCTTTTTCTCTCAAAAGGATCGCATTTTTGGAGGCTTCAACATGCCCCAAAACGCGTAAATTTTGGCATGCACATCAGGACTGGCGAAAAATTTGATATTTTAAAGTCGTTGGAAATGGGCGTGGCCAAATGGCTAAATAGCGCCCCCTACAAAATTTCAAAACATCAGCCCCGCCTTTGTGTGTCACCTAGACGCATGAAATTTGGTGGGCTTATAGAACATGGCAAGACGCACAAAAAAGCCTCTTATGTCATGGTGAAATCACAACAGGAAGTCGGCCATTTTGATTTGAATTTTTGACCTGTTTGATCTATCTCCTCCTAGGGATTTTGTCCGATTGACTTCAAATTGGCTGGAGACCACCGAGATGCCACTCTGATCAAAAGTTGTGCTCCGCAGGTCTCTACGTCAAAGGGCGTGGCTTCTGGGGCCTTGAGGATTTTGGCGACTTTTCGTTTGCTCGCCATTTCACCTTCGAACAGCTCTAACGCCCACATACTTTATCCGATCAACTTCAAACTTGCTGGACATGATGACGGCTCCGCCCTGAACGTCCCCATATATTAATTTCCTACGTCACTCATAGCGCCCCCCGGTGGTAACAGGAAGTGGCCAGGTTTTACCTTAACGTGTACAGATGGCACATAGTTCACCCCATCAACTTCATTCCACTTCTAAAACATGCAGACTAAGGTGGTGAAGCTACATCATGAACGCTGTGAAGCTACGAGTAATGGCGTCCGTGTGGCGACGCGGCGTCAATTCCTCGCCATGACAATACGTTTGCCCTTTGGATGGCTTTATTGAACTCGTATCAACATGAAAATTGGTACACAGGTCCAGGGTCACGACCTCAACGTCTCCATATGCTCATAGGCGATCTCACTCATGTTGCCC
The DNA here is from genome assembly GCF_045865225.1 of Trachurus japonicus. Classification (NCBI taxonomy): domain Eukaryota; kingdom Metazoa; phylum Chordata; class Actinopteri; order Carangiformes; family Carangidae; genus Trachurus; species Trachurus japonicus. The sequence continues at coordinate 30,658,863 of NC_140920.1, forward strand.
CCTAGTGGAAACAGGAAGTGGCATATTTTACATCAACATTGTCCGATTTCCACGAAACTTCACATGTGTGATGAGGGGCTGACCCTGAACACACCTGTACGCATCCCATTACTGCCCCCTAGTGGATGAACCATTAACTGCTCATAACTTCCTCATGCTTTGTCCGATTCACTCCAAACTTCACATGTGTGATGAGGGACTGACCCTGAACACATCTGCACGCATCCCATTACTGCCCCCTGGTGGATGAACCATCAACTCATCATAACTCCTTCATGCTTTTTCCGATTTGCTCGAAACTTCACGTGTGTGATGAAGGTTCGCCCCTGAGCTCATCTGCCTACATCTGGTTACCGCCCCCTGGTGGATGAACGAAATATTGCGTTTTTTTGCTCCTGCCAGGGTTTTTCTCCCTTCTCACCACAGCCCCCGCGTGCCTCAGGCCCCGCGGTGGCGTGGAGTCGCGAGGGCCCGATCATCGCCGCTTGCGGCTTTAATTAGGGCCCGAGCGGCGACTGCAAGTCGCCCAGCGAAAGCCCTATTGTAATTGCTATGTTTATTATTAGGGCCCGAGCGGCGACTGCAAGTCGCCCAGCGAAAGCCCTATTGTAATTGCTCTGTTTATTATTATTCTTTCATTCTTTTTCTCTCAAAAGGATCGCATTTTTGGAGGCTTCAACATGCCCCAAAACGCGTAAATTTTGGCATGCACATCAGGACTGGCGAAAAATTTGATATTTTAAAGTCGTTGGAAATGGGCGTGGCCAAATGGCTAAATAGCGCCCCCTACAAAATTTCAAAACATCAGCCCCGCCTTTGTGTGTCACCTAGACGCATGAAATTTGGTGGGCTTATAGAACATGACAAGACGCACAAAAAAGCCTCTTATGTCATGGTGAAATCACAACAGGAAGTCGGCCATTTTGATTTGAATTTTTGACCTGTTTGATCTATCTCCTCCTAGGGATTTTGTCCGATTGACTTCAAATTGGCTGGAGACCACCGAGATGCCACTCTGATCAAAAGTTGTGCTCCGCAGGTCTCTACGTCAAAGGGCGTGGCTTCTGGGGCCTTGAGGATTTTGGCGACTTTTCGTTTGCTCGCCATTTCACCTTCGAACAGCTCTAACGCCCACATACTTTATCCGATCAACTTCAAACTTGCTGGACATGATGACGGCTCCGCCCTGAACGTCCCCATATATTAATTTCCTACGTCACTCATAGCGCCCCCCGGTGGTAACAGGAAGTGGCCAGGTTTTACCTTAACGTGTACAGATGGCACATAGTTCACCCCATCAACTTCATTCCACTTCTAAAACATGCAGACTAAGGTGGTGAAGCTACATCATGAACGCTGTGAAGCTACGAGTAATGGCGTCCGTGTGGCGACGCGGCGTCAATTCCTCGCCATGACAATACGTTTGCCCTTTGGATGGCTTTATTGAACTCGTATCAACATGAAAATTGGTACACAGGTCCAGGGTCACGACCTCAACGTCTCCATATGCTCATAGGCGATCTCACTCATGTTGCCCCCTAGTGGAAACAGGAAGTGGCATATTTTACATCAACATTGTCCGATTTCCACGAAACTTCACATGTGTGATGAGGGGCTGACCCTGAACACACCTGTACGCATCCCATTACTGCCCCCTAGTGGATGAACCATTAACTGCTCATAACTTCCTCATGCTTTGTCCGATTCACTCCAAACTTCACATGTGTGATGAGGGACTGACCCTGAACACATCTGCACGCATCCCATTACTGCCCCCTGGTGGATGAACCATCAACTCATCATAACTCCTTCATGCTTTTTCCGATTTGCTCGAAACTTCACGTGTGTGATGAAGGTTCGCCCCTGAGCTCATCTGCCTACATCTGGTTACCGCCCCCTGGTGGATGAACGAAATATTGCGTTTTTTTGCTCCTGCCAGGGTTTTTCTCCCTTCTCACCACAGCCCCCGCGTGCCTCAGGCCCCGCGGTGGCGTGGAGTCGCGAGGGCCCGATCATCGCCGCTTGCGGCTTTAATTAGGCCCGAGCGGCGAGTAGCACTCGCCCGGCGAAGGCCTATTGAAATCGCGCTGTTTTTTATTCTTATTATTCCGTCACCTAAATGCCCCAATTTGGCCCCTTTCCCGACTTCGAAAATGCGTGAACTTTTGCCCGGACGTCCGGCCTGATCCGAAATTCGATATATGTGGTGGTCGCACATGTCCGACGCGACATGGCGAAATAGCGCCCCCTACAAATTTTGAAAAGTCCCATAGACAATTTTGCTTACTTTGGCGTAGACCTACAAAATTCGGTACACATATGTACCATACCCAGATATACAAAAAAGCCTCTTAATGTCATGGTGAAATGTCAACAGGAAGTCGGCCATTTTGAATTGGTCGTTTTTGGCGCCAAATTAACTCGTCCGAAACGGTTCGCACGACACGCTCCAAATTTGATAGACAACATCTTCAGACCTAGCTGAGTACAGCTTGTGCTCCGTAGGTCAATACGTCAAAGGGCGTGGCTTCCAATGGGCGCCAAACATAGGCTCGAACGCCACCAACATTCGGTTGGCTGTCACGCCCACATGCTTTATCCTATCAACTTCAAACTTGAAGGAAATTATGGGGGTGAGTCACTGATTCGCCCGATATATCAATATCTCACTTTACTCAAAGCGCCCCCCGGTGGTAACAGGAAGTGACCATTTTTTACAATAAAATCTTTAACTCCTCCCACTAATTTCGCCCGATCTACTTCAAATTGCCTACAGGTTATCGAGATGCCATGCTGATCTAACCTTGTGCTCCATAGGTCTCTACGTCAAAGGGCGTGGCTTCTGCGGCCTTGCCAATTTTTGGCGACTTCATGTTTCCTCGCCATTTCACCTTCTAACAGCTCTAACGCCCACATACTTCATCCTATCAGCTTCAAACTTGCTGAAGATGATGATGGCTCCACCCTGAACGTTCCGCTGAATGGCACGCCCACTTTACTCAATGCGCCCCCCGGTGGTAACAGGAAGTGACCTGGTTTACACTTAACTTGTCCGATCGACTTCAAATTTTACATATTTGATGAGCCACTGCCCCTAAACACACCTACCCACATCTGGGTTCATACAAATGCGCCCCCTGGTGGTAACAGGAAGTGACCTGTTTTACATTTACATTGTCCGATTAACTTCAAACCTGACATGTGTGATCCTGGTCAGCCCCTGATCACACCTACCCACATCTGGATTCATACAAATGCGCCCCCTGGTGGTAACAGGAAGTGACCTGTTTTACATTTACATTGTCCGATTCACATCAAACTTCAGGTGCTTGATCCCGGTCAGCTCCTGAACGCCGCTACCCGCTTCTGGCTTCGTAGCGCCATCTAGTGGACGAACCGCACGTTGCGTTTTTCCACTCCCGCAGCGCTTTTTCGCCATTCTCGCTTCGCACCACGGCCCCCGCACACCTCAGGCCCCCGCGGTCGCATGGGTCGAGCGAGGGCCGATCATCGCCGCTTGCGGCTTTAATTATTATTATATTCTCCCTAAAATCGCATTTTTGGGGGCCTCAACATGCCCCAAAACGCGTGAATTTTGGCATGCACATCAGGCCTCGCGAAAAATTTGATATTTTAAAGTCGTTGGAAATGGGCGTGGCCAAATGGCTGAATAGCGCCCCCTACAAACACGTGTCAATGGCATCGCCATCGTCTTACTTTGTCATACACACACAAAATTCGGTACACATATGTATTATACCCAGATATACAAAAAATCCTCTTGACCTCATGACCTCAACACAACAGGAAGTCGGCCATTTTGGTTTTGATTTTTCCCGCCTAAAATTAACTCCTCCCAGAGCGTTCGCCCGATCAAGTTGAAATTAGGTATACCACATCTCCAGACCTAGCTGAGCTTATCTTGTGCTCCGTGAGTCCGTAGGTCAAAGGGCGTGGCTACCAGCGCTCAATTCACTTTGGCATGCTCGCCATGTCCATACGAGTGGCTCTCACGCCCACATACTTCATCCAATCTACTTCAAACTTGCTGGACATGATGATGGCTCCGCCCTGAACGTCCCGATATATTAACTTCCCACGTAACTCATAGCGCCCCCCGGTGGTAACAGGAAGTGTACTAAAATTTGGAAAATGTACATACTTTGCCCCATCAACTTCATTCCACTTCTAAAACATGCAGAACCAGTTGGTGAAGCTACATCATGAACGCTGTGAAGCTACGAGTAATGGCGTCCCTGTGGGGGCGTGGCTAACATTCCTCGCTATGACAATACGTTTGCCCTTTTGATGGCTTTATTGAACTCGTATCAACATGAAAATTGGTACACAGGTCCAGGGTCACGACCTCAACGTCTCCATATGCTCGTAGGCGATCTCACTCATGTTGCCCCCTAGTGGAAACAGGAAGTGGCATATTTTACATCAACATTGTCCGATTTCCACGAAACTTCACATGTGTGATGAGGGACTGACCCTGAACACACCTGCACGCATCCCATTACTGCCCCTAGTGGACGAACCATTAACTGCTCATAACTCCCTCATGCTTTGTCCGATTCACTCCAAACTTCACATGTGTGATGAGGGACTGACCCTGAACACACCTGCACGCATCCCATTACTGCCCCCTAGTGGACGAACCATTAACTGCTCATAACTCCCTCATGCTTTGTCCGATTCACTCCAAACTTCACATGAGTGATGAGGGGCCGCCCCTGAACGCACCACACCACATGCGGTGACTGCCCCCTGGTGGATGAACCATTAACTGCTCATAACTCCTTCATGCTTTGTCCGATTCACTCCAAACTTCACATGAGTGATGAGGGGCCGCCCCTGAACGTACCCACCCACAACTGCTTAGCGCCACCTGGTGGATGAACGAAACATTGCAGCCCAGGCATGCCTCAGGCCCCGCGGTCGCATGGGTGAGCGAGGGCCCGTCATCGCCGCTTGCGGCTTTAATTATTATTAGGGCCCGAGCGGCGACTGCAAGTCGCCCAGCGAAAGCCCTATTGTAATTGCTCTGTTTATTATTATTCTTTCTTTCATTCTTTTTCTCTCAAAAGGATCGCATTTTTGGAGGCTTCAACATGCCCCAAAACGCGTACATTTTGGCATGCACATCAGGACTCGCGAAAAATTTGATATTTTAAAGTCGTTGGGAATGGGCGTGGCCAAATGGCTGAATAGCGCCCCCTAGAAAATTTCAAAACATCAGCCCCTCCTTTGCGTTTCACCTACATGCATGAAATTTGGTGGGCTTATAGAACATGGCAAGACGCACAAAAAAGCCTCTTAATGTCATGGTGAAATCACAACAGGAAGTCGGCCATTTTGATTTGAATTTTTGACCTGTTTGATCTAACTCCTCCTAGGGATTTCGTCCGATTGACTTCAAATTGGCTAGAGACCACCGAGATGCCACTCTGATCAAAAGTTGTGCTCCGCAGGTCTCTAGGTCAAAGGGCGTGGCTTCTGGGGCCTTGAGGATTTTGGCGACTTTTCGTTTGCTCGCCATTTCACCTTCGAACAGCTCTCACGCCCACATACTTTATCTGATCAACTTCTAACTTGCTGGACATGATGATGGCTCCGCCCTGAACGTCCCGATATATTAATTTCCTACGTCACTCATAGCGCCCCCCGGTGGTAACAGGAAGTGGCCAGGTTTTACCTTAACGTGTACTGATGCCACATAGTTGACCCCATCAACTTCATTCCACTTCTAAAACATGCAGACTAAGGTGGTGAAACTACATTATGAACGCTGTGAAGCTACGAGTAATGGCATCCGTGTGGCGACGCGGCGACCATTCCTCGCCATGAAAATACGTGTGGCTTTTTGATGGCTTTAATGAACTCGTATCAACATGAAAATTGGTACACAGGTCCAGGGTCACGACCTCAACGTCTCCATATGCTCATAGGCGATCTCACTCATGTTGCCCCCTAGTGGAAACAGGAAGTGCGATTTTTTGCATCAACATTGTCCGATTTCCACGAAACTTCACATGTGTGATGAGGGACTGACCCTGAACACACCTGCACGCATCCCATTACTGCCCCCTAGTGGATGAACCATTAACTGCTCATAACTCCATCATGCTTTGTCCGATTCACTCCAAACTTCACATGAGTGATGAGGGGCCGCCCCTGAACGCACCCGCCCACAACTGCTTAGCGCCACCTGGTGGATGAAAGAAACATTGCAGCCCCGACATGCCTCAGGCCCCGCGGTCGCATGGGTGAGCGAGGGCCCGTCATCGCCGCTTGCGGCTTTAATTTATTATTATTCTTGCCTACTCGAAATCGCATTTTTGGGGACTTTCCCATGCTCCAAAATGCATGTAACTTTGCACACATGTCCAGACGGCCCAAAAATTTCATAATTTGGGGGCGTCGCCCATGGTCGACGCAGAATGGCGGAATAGCGCCCCCTACAAAGTCAAAAATGCCCATAGAGAATTTTGCTATCTAACTTTGTCCTATGCTCACAAAATTCGGTACACATATGTATTATACCCAGATATGCAAAAAAGCCTCTTGACCTCATGACCTCAACCCAACAGGAAGTCGGCCATTTTGGTTTTGATTTTTCCCGCCTAAAATTAACCCCTCCCACAGCGTTCACCCGATCAAGTTGAAATTAGGTATACCACATCTCCAGACCTAGCTGAGCTTATCTTGTGCTCCGTGAGTCCGTAGGTCAAAGGGCGTGGCTGCCAGCGCTCATCAGACTTTGGCGTTCTCGCCGTGTCCATATGTGTGGCTCTCACGCCCACATACTTCATCCAATCAACTTCAAACTTGCTGGACATGACGATGGCGCCGCCCTGAACGTCCCGATATATTAACTTCCCACGTAACTCATAGCGCCCCCCGGTGGTAACAGGAAGTGTACTAAAATTTTGAAAATGTACATACTTTGCCCCATCAACTTCATTCCACTTCTACAACATGCAGAACCAGTTGGTGAAGCTACATTATGAAGACTGTGAAGCTACGTGTAATGGCGTCCCTGTGGCGACGCGGCGACCATTCCTCGCCATGACAATACGTTTGCCCTTTGGATGGCTTTATTGAACTCGTATCAACATGAAAATTGGTACACAGGTCCAGGGTCACGACCTCAACGTTTCTATGTGCTCATAGACGATCTCACTCATTCGCCCCCTAGTGGAAACAGGAAGTGCCATTTTTTGCATCAACATTGTCCGATTTCCATGAAACTTCACATGTGTGATGAGGGACTGACCCTGAACACACCTGCACGCATCCCATTACTGCCCCCTGGTGGACGAACCTTTAACTGCTCATAACTCCCTCATACTTTGTCCGATTTCCACGAAACTTCACATGTGTGATGAGGGACTGACCCTGAACGCACCTTCACGCATCCCATTACTGCCCCCTGGTGGATGAACCATTAACTGCTCATAACTCCTTCATGCTTTGTCCGATTCACTCCAAACTTCACATGAGTGATGAGGGGCCGCCCCTGAACGCACCACACCACATGCGGTGACTGCCCCCTGGTGGATGAACGAAACATTGCATTTTTGGCCTCCTTCCAGGTTTTTTCTCCATTTCTGCTCCGCGCCACAGCCCCGGCGTGCCTCAGGCCCCGCGGTGGCATGGGCGAGCGAGGGCCACAGTCGTTAGCCGGCATATGCTAATATTAGATGTATTCATGTCAATTTTTCTGCTAATTGAAACCTCAGGCAAATTATATGTTTTTGACGGGTTACTGGTGTGGTATATACTGCGAATGTTAATGTACTACAGTGTTGTAATCTGTCATGCAAATGGGCGTCAATGGCATAGTCTCCTCCTCTTCCTAACGTTACTACTTCAGTTAAGTTAAACTGCTACTAAGTTACAGTGTAGAGTCATTTTGAGGGGATTGGCAAAATGTATTTTACACTTACACATACAGATAACGCTGTAGTCTCTTTATTTTATTTGTTGTACAGTAATCGTTCTCTGTCATATGTACCGGTATGTATTATTACAGTACAGTGAGGGGAAAGCAGCAGCCTTCTTTCATTTGGCTAAATTGCAAATATATTGCATGAGTTACTCTTAGTACATTTTCTAATGTTTCTGAATATGTAATTACCTTAAATTATATTAACATAACATACTGGGTGAAGTTTAGAACAAATCAAAAGCATGGTTCAGGTCCTCCTTTTTCTCCTCTCTTGCTCATCTGCTGCTGATGTGTGCTTGAACTGTTGAAGCACGTGTAAACTGAGTAATGAATGAAGGAGGGCATGGCCCCTACCTTCTGTTCATGCACTTATTTTGTTTTCATGCATTTCAATAATGTCCATGTATTTATGTCATCAAAGGCAACAAAGACACACAAGGCGATGGCCGACTCAGAGTGGATGTCCCGCCTGAGGAAGTTTGCCAGCACTGGGGTCTGGCCTGCAGCTGAGGGAAACAGGCCAGCTCCCAGGCAGAAGAAATGGTTTGCGCTGTATCAGATGGTATGAGTATATTCAGTATATTCCCTTAACAGTATATTGTATTCATTGTTATTTACTCTCACAGCACATTTAACTCTGTAACTACACAAATGAAAATCAGTGAATTAATCTGTGGTTAATTCAATCAAATGTGCAACTGTTATTTTTAGATCGAGAAATGTCCAATGCAGAGACCAGGACAGATGTCTTTGTTTGGTCAAGAGAGGCAGTGTGTCTGTAAATTTCACCCGCAGAAGGTACAGTAACACTGGTCAATGAATTACTCAAGTTGTGTGTGTGTGTATTAGTACACAAACTAATTTGTGATTTTATATACTCTGCCATGTCCAGAGCACTGTGCGACCACAGACTGCAGCACCAGCACCAGCACCAGCAGCTCCCGTCCAGGGCACAGCAGCAGGTCCTGTCCAGGGCACTGTGGGGCCACAGACTGCAGCAGCAGGGCAGCAGAGTGCAGGCCAGAAGCAGCGACCCCTGCTTAATTTGTCAATGGTATTTGGACAGTTATTGACACTCATAACTTGACGATGAATATTTGACATTTTCTTCACTGAATGATAGTTTGACAACAAAGTCCTCTCATGACGCAGACCTTTGCTTTATTGCCTTTCAGTTTACCAAGCCAAGATTTGGTGGCGCTCATGTTGTGGCTGCATTGCCAAATCTGAGCAAAGCAACACAGGTAAATGCAGATCACATTAAAACTGTTCATATTGGGTTATTTATACAAGTTACTTAAACTGAATTCTTTACAGCCCCAAGTCACGGACTCCACAGCAACCACCAGTTTGCCAGCCAGCACTGCTGTCTCAGTAAGTAACGATATAACTCAGTTTCAAACACAGTTAATGTATCTGTATTTCTGTCCATAATGTTCTCAAGATTATTAAGAGTATTAAAACCTGTTGCCATTCCGACGGCCCGCCGGCGGGCCGTCGGGGGGGTTTTAATCAGGGAGGTGTCATAGAGGATGTCACCAGTCACTTGAAATAGTCATGCCACATATCGTTGGAAAGCTAAAACTCTTGTGATTAAAGATATGCCGACCATTCCTAAATATAATCATCACAGCAACACTCGAATCAGACTATAAACATGCTAACAAAGTTCGTAAAAAGCCGATATAACTCACGATTTGTGTCAGGGCAGGCTCAGGATCACAGGGTTTCCCCACAAACTTGGTGTCGTTACATTCAGGAAAGTCCAGTAAATCCAATCCAGTAAAGTATTTAGTCCAAAACACACGGTTGTACCGGTAGATAACCTCATCCCGCTGCTGCATCTTATGAAATTACGCATTGTATATCCAGTAAATCCGTTTATTTCTCCTCATAAGTCCGGCGTTTACATGAAAACAATGTTTATTTCACTTTACAAAATGGCGCTGCCCTCTGACCTTTCGATTGACAGCTCACTCGACCAATCACAAGCTCCCTCTCTCCGGCTGCCGCCTGCAATAGCGAATGAGTGGCTGTGTCTCATGAGGAACATCCCCTCCGACAGCGCTGAATGGCTTCAGCCAATAGAAACGGATCCCGATGACAACTGTAGCATTGAATAGCCAATGAAATTACGAAACGAACGATGTGCTGCATTCACGGTCCCTGGGAAAAGGCAGCACCGCCATTTTCATGCGTAACTTTGCAAAAGCTGCACTTTGGCGCATGTATTGTTTGTCAATGGCAACTTTAGGAAAACGCCTAGATATACACTTAGAAAAACATGTGTAAAATACTCATTTTTAGCAGGATTGTTATCAAATTTGAACTGGGGCCAGGTAAGGCTTCATGCTGTAGTCCCATTGTGTTTTCCAGCTAAAATTCTCAGCTACACTCATCTTCAGGCATCTGATTGCAACAAAAAAATTCAGGCGAGAATAAAAACATTCTAATTCAGTGTGCTCCCACTTAGATTACTCAATGATAGTAGCACTTATAGTGATTATTTCAGTTTGGGGAAAAACTTCATTCAAACAGCATTCAATTTACTTTGGGTACGCCTTGGATAGGCGAATATTACAGAATTTATAGGAGTGACAAGGGGTTAAAAAAAACACTCACATCAGAAATGAGACCTAAAAGCTAAATAATAGTGTTTCATGTACAACAGCTATATGAAATAACTTAATCTTTCATTGTGTTGTTAATAATATGATTTTTTAAAACTGATGTCAGTATATTCCTTGCCATGCTTTTTCAGGCTCCAGACCTTGAGACAGATCCTCAAGGTCCAGCACCTGTCCCGAGCACCGCAGCAGTGTGTGCCATGGTCACAGTAAGTAATATAACATTTAATGTCATTCCGTGTAGAGCATAATCAGTCTTCCAGCAGTATTAAGTGTGTTTATGTATTGTTTTTTTTTATCACTAAGGATGCTCAACCCAGGACAGAGACATCACCTCAGCTGCCCCGTTTGTGGGCAGAGAGTTTGCCGCCGGAAGACCACAAATGGGTTGAAAAATATATTTTGAAGATGGGGCCCAGAGGCAAACTAGAGCTTCAAAATAACTTGAAGCTCTGGTACTTTCCACCTCAGCCAAGTCCACTATACCACCAGGCTCCTGCTCCAGACCGCTTCTTTGCCCACCCATTGCTCGTATGGATGCCATACAAGTTGTGGAAGGTGAAGGTGGTCTGTCCCAACCCTGCCTGCGGACGCCACCAACTCACAGGAGCGGGACTACATAAGAGGGCACGTCAGGTCCTGGATGTGGACAGGATCTACAACATGGTAACAGAGACTCTTTCCTGCACCAAATGTAGATCCAACCACGTGTCTTGGAGTCAGACTGTCCTAAAACAGCTGGACTTGGCACACAGAGCAGAGTTTCGGGTCATCCTCACACAAGAGTGAGTAACATCTCCTGTCTCTTTTGCCTTGTCAAATAGAATTATGTAAAACATTTTTACTGATACATCTGTCTGTGACCAAGGTTTGCGTGTGACATTCGGGTGATCCGACTTCTGCGGGAGAGAGGCCTGGGGAACAGTCCTACCCGGGTGTTGAAGCAACTCAGGGAGAACCACGCGGAGGAGTGGCTTCAGCGTGTGGCTCGGTACACCACAGAGTGCGTGGACTTCCTCCAGTGGCCCGGATTGTTGCCCATGGCATTCCCTGAGCCTCCAGAGCCTGCTGTGGTGCCGAGCTGTAAATGGCTCCTCTCTGTTTACAGCCAGGACATACTGACGAGGCTGGAGGACATCAAGGCCAGAATAACATCCACCTATGGCACCATACTAAAGATGGACTCCACCAAAAAGGTTAAACAATCTTCTTTGCTTCAAAAAATAGGCTACATGTTATATTACATATATATATATATATATCAACATACATATTTCTGAATCATACTGACAGAGACCCTATACATTTTGTGTGCTTCAGATCACCAAGAAGCTTGCTGGGACAGCCAAGGGCACAGCACTCTGGCTCACCTCAGTGGGAAATGAGTATGGTCAGATACTGATGAGTGTGCTGACCGCTCAGGAGGGAGCTGGCCTGGACATCATGGCAGCGGATCTGGTGAAATGGTACCAGCAGGCAGGCGTGGATCCCCCTGTCATCATGTACGTGGACTGTGGCTGCTGTGCTGAGGCGACAGAGACCAAATTGAAGGCCAGATTCAGTGGGTGGCCAGACCTGACAGTAAGGCTGGATATCAGGCACTTCATGCGCCGACTTGCCCTGGGATGTACAACAGATGCGCATCAGATGTACCCAGTGTTCATGTCACGCCTGTCAGCGTGCGTGTTCGAGTGGGATGCAGCTGATCTAGCTCTGTTGCGTGAAGCAAAAAGACAGCAGCTTCAGTCCCAGGGCCTGCCATGTCTCACTGATAGTGACGTCAGCCGACACCTGTCCAGGTGTCTCCACTACCGGAGGAGGACCCGTGGTGAGGAGACCACCACTAAGCTGCTGGAGGAGCTGCTGCAGGGGCTGGCGGGAACGAGTGGGAACGACTCCCTTGGAGCTCCCCTGTTTGACAGGGATAGGATGGAGCACATCTGGCATGTCCAGAAAAAACACATCAAGTGCATCCAGGACCTACCAGGTGTTGCTCTATACATCAAAACAGGGGAGCTCAAAAAGTGGGGTTTGTGTCTACCGACGTACCGATGTGCCAGAGGCTCTACATCTTTGGAGTCCTTTCATCTCCACCTGAACCGCTTCATACCAGGTTTGTGTCTTTCAGACATGTTGGTTTATGTGCTGTATAATCCAAGAATATTTCATAATTTAATATTTGATGATGTCCTTCTAGGGACCAGTGCCAACAGCCTGAATTTTCAGGCATACCTGCTGGAGGGACTCCATCGGTGGAACCAGGACCGTAGTAGTGCTGCCCTGTCTACTGCACCGTCAACTTTGCGCAGCTACCCAGGTGACCTGCTTCACTGCGTGAACAGGCATTACATGAAGCTGTTTGGCAGAAAGGTAGCACAACAGTTCTGTCCACCCTCACGTTACACTGGTAAGCATTTGTGCACACAGTGGTATTCAACTCGGTATTAAAATCCTTTATTTGTTTATTTGTTATTCAAATCTTTATTATTATTATTAGGGTGAATGCTGAAAGCATTCACACTATTGTTATTCAAATCTTTATTATTATTAGGGTGAATGCTGAAAGCATTCACACTATTGTTATTCAAATCTTTATTAGGGCCCGAGCCTGTGTCACGACCATAGACTGTAAAAAGAATGGACGTAGCGTCCGTGACGTCACCCATTGGTTTTGGGGAGTCGTTTTTGTGACTCAAATATGGCGGCCTGAACAGCGCCATGTTGGATTGGCTGGCCGAGTTCCCGCCCACTGGCCTCGAAGCAGCTGTCCACGGAGCTGCTCAGACCTGTCACTCAACGTTTCCGCGCCCTGATTGGTCAGAGTTTTAACCTTATAACAGTAAAACGGCAGAGTTAAAAAAAAATTCACCCCCCTCAGAGTGTGTGCGGGGGTAGAAACTATCGATTGAGACGAAAAAACGTTCTGACACCAGGCTTTTAACATGTTTACTGAGGATGTAAAGTCGGCGATTTTAACATGGGGGTCTATGGGGAATGCTCCCTTCTGACACCAGCCCCCAGAGGAATTCGAGGGGATTGCAGTTTTTTGAACGCGGAAGTGAGCTTCACTTCTCAGACCCACAACTGCCCCCTTGGTCACGACACAGGGAGGTCCCTATTGTAATTCGACATCCACATTAGTCAACGTGCCAGCCGACGAGTAACAACAAGTAAGCAAGCAAGTAACCAAGTACTGCATAGACCTGGCAGCAAAAACCCCAGATATTGTAATGTTTATTTTTTTTCTTATTCTTACCCAATTTTAAACGCAAATACGGACCCCTGAACCTGCTCAAAAACGGACGATTTTTGGCACGCACATGCAGACACGCAAAAAGTTTTGTCTGATAAAGTCGTTAAAAATGGACGTGCCAAAATGGCTAAATAGCGCCCCCTAGAAAGTTGGAAACGGCGAGCCCCACTTCTGTGTTTCACCTACATGCATGAAATTTGGTGGGGTTATAGAACATGGGGAGACACACAAAAAATCCTCTTGGAGCCACGCCCTAAACCCAACCGGAAGTCCGCCATTTTTAATTGAAATTTTGACGTATTTGGACGAACTCCTCCTAGAGATTTCGTCCGATTGACTTCAAATTGGCTATGGACCATCGAGACGCCATGCTGATCTTATCTTGTGCTCCGCGCGTCTGTAGGTCAAAGGGCGTGGCTGCTATGATGCAAGACATTTTGGCGACTGTTCGTGTTCAGCGCCGTTTCACTTCGAACGGCTCCCACGCCGACATACTTGATCGTAGCCGCTTCAACCTTGGTGGACATGATGATGGGTCCTTCCTGAACAATCTGACGTATTAACTTCCCACGTTACTCATAGCGCCCCCCGGTGGTAACAGGAAGTCGACACTGGGGGCGGTGTTTAGCTCAGTTGGTAGAGCGCCCGCCCCATGTGTTGAGGCTGTAGTCCTCGCTGCAGGCGGCCCCGGTTCGAGTCCCGCGTCGGACGGCCCTGTCCTGCATGTCATTCCCCCCATCTCTGCCTCCCATTTCCTGTCACACTCTCAGCTGTCCTATCGAATAAAGGCATGAAAAGCCAAAAAATATACTTTAAAAAAAAAAAAAAAAAAAGGAAGTCGACACTGATTACGCTAACATGCTAATTTATCGTACATAGTTCGCCCCAGCAACTTCGTTCCACTTCTGATACATGTGAAATAAGTCGGTGAAGCTACATTACGAACGCTGTGAGGCTACGGCTAATGGCCCCCGTGTGGCGGCGTCAGGAATTGCCGTCCATCAGAAACGAACTCCTCCTAGGGGTTTCGTCCGATCGGCTTCATATTCGCTACACATCATCCTCAGACCGCCCTGATTACAGCTTGTGCTCTGCAGGTCGGTAGGTCAAAGGGCGTGGCCACTGTGGCCGCCGCCATTTCTGATGCCTCGCCATGCATACACGAGCTGCTCTATCTCCCACATACTTCGTCCAAACTGCTTCAAAATGTATGTACGTGACACCCGCCCTCTACACCTCCATTTGATCATACGCAAGCTCGCTCAAGTCGCCCCCTTGTGGACACAGGAAATGCCATATTTTACATCGACATTGTCCGATTTGCTCCAAACTTCACATGTGTGATGAGGTAACGACCCTGAACGCAACGGCCCACATCCCGTTACTGCCCCCTGGTGGACGAACCGTAAACTTGCCGTAACTCCATCGTACATTGTCCGATATGCTCAAAATTTCACGTGTTTGATTAGGGAACGACCCTCTACTAGCTGCCAATGTCCGGTGGCGCGCGGGGGTTTCAAAGTGCGCCCCGGGGTTGGCGGGGACCGGGGGGGCGTGGGGGCGAGACGCCGAGTGGCGTGGAGCGAGGGCCCGTCATAGCCGCTTGCGGCTTTAATTAGGGCCCGAGCCTGTGTCAACGACCCAGGGAGGTCCCTATTGTTATTCGACATCCACATAAGTCGACATGCAAGTCGACGAGTAACAACAAGTAAGCAAGCTAGTACTCAAGTACTGCATAGACCTGGCAGCAAAAACCCCAGATATTGTAATGTTTATTAGGGCCCGAGCCTGTGTCAACGACCCAGGGAGGTCCCTATTGTAATTCGACATCCACACCGATCACCGACAAGCAACAAGTAACCAAGCAAGTAATCAAGTACTCAAGTGACCTGGCAGGAAAAAACGCTACCTTGAAATGCAAGTGTTTATTTTTATTATTATTATTTTTCCGCGACTTTGAACCTCGATTTGACCCCTTTGCCAAGCCGAGAAACGGACGAAATTTGGGACACACGTCGGGACCTGAAAAAATTTCAATCTGATACTATCGCCGTTTGTGGGCGGGGCAAATTGGCACAACAGCGCCCCCTTGAACTTTTGACCCCCGGCCATAGGGACCAAAATTTTTTTTCTCGCAGGCTGCCCAAACTTGGTACACATATGTATCATACCCAGACATGAAAAAAATTTGTTTCGTGCGAAGCCCAAAAACCAACAGGAAGTCGGCCATTTTGGTTAGCATTTATTTTACGCAAAACGAACTCCTCCGAGGGATTACGCCCGATCGGCTCCAAATTGGGTTCAGAACATCGTCAGACCTAGCTGAGCTTATCTTGTGCTCCGCAGGTCTGTAGCTCAAAGGGGTTGGCCTCTGGCGTGCCCCGAAGTTTGGCGACTGTTTCGGTGCTCGCCATGTAAATACGAATGGCTCTCATGCCCACATACTTGATCGTAGACGCTTCAAACTTGGTGCAAAAATCTATGGCGAGACCCTGAACGATCCGACATATTATTTGCCGACGTCGCTCATAGCGCCCCCCGGTGGTCACAGGAAACGTACAAAAATTCGTTAAAAATACGCAGTTGACCAAATCGACTTCGTTACACTTCTAGTACATGCAGACCCGGATGGTGAAGCTACATCATGAACGCTTTGACCCTACGAGCAACGGCGTCCGTGTGCCGCCGCGGCGAAAGTGTATCATCCCAATTTAAATTTCGTTTGCCTTTCACGCGCACATACTTCGTCGTAGCCACTTGAAATTCAAAGGACATGACGATGGCTCCTCCCTGAACGTTTTGATGTATCGACTTCCTGCCTGGCTCATAGCGCCCCCCGGTGGTAACAGGAAGTACGCAAAAATTCATTAAAAATCCATACTTCACCCGATCAACTTCATTCCACTTCTAATACATGCAGAACCAGTTGCTGAAGCTACATTATGAACGCTGTGAAGATACGACGAACGGCGTCCGTGTGCCGCCGCGGCGACTGACGATTTTTTATCGTCCAATTACGTTTGCCTTTTTCGTGGCTTTAACGAAGTCGTGTCCTCACGAAATTTCATCCACAGGTCAAGAATGGGGAGCTCTTTCAGCGGATAGAGTCGTTTCCCATGGGCGTGGCTAAATGCCTCAATAGCGCCCCCTTGAAGTTTTTCCGAAATTCTCCATAGACAAATTTCGCTTACTTTGTCGTACACATACGAAACTCGACACACACGTGTATCATACCCAAACATACCAAAAATTGAATTGGAGCCACGCCCTAAACCCAACAGGAAGTCGGCCATTTTGGTTAGCATTTCTGTGACGCAAAACGAACTCCTCCGAGGGAGTTCGCCCGATTGACTTCAAATTGGGTACGGAACATCTCCAGACTGAGCTGATTACGGCTTGTGCTCCGCAGGTGTGTAGGTCAAAGGGCGTGGCTGCTATGGCACGGCCAAGTTCCCGAATTCAGCTAAGAAGGGTTAAATGCTATCACGCCCACAGATTTGATCGCAGCGGCTTCAAACTTGGTGCACATGATGATGGCGTGACCCTGAACGATCCGACATATTATTTTCCTACGTCACTCATAGCGCCCCCCGGTGGTAACAGGAAGTGCGCTAAAATTCATTAAAAATACACAGTTGCCCCCATCAACTTCATTCCACTTCTAAAACATGCCGAACAAGTTGGTGAAGGTATTTCGTGAACGCTATGACGCTACGGCTAATGGCCCCCTTGTGGCGGCGACAGGAATAGCGCTCCATCGTGAACTGCCACCTCCCACGGATTTTGCCCGATTGACTTCATATTCGCTACAGATCATCAGGAGACCGAGCTGGTCAAACACTATTAAAAGCTTTTCTCTACGTGAAACGGCGTGGCTGCTAGGGGGCGACAAAGTTGGTCAACTGCTCGTTTAGTCGCCATGCTATTACGTTTGCCTTCCACGCCCACATACTTGGTCGTAGTCACTTCAAAATTTAGGGACATGATCAGAGGCCCGCCCTCTACGCCTCCATTTGATCGTACGCTAGCTCGCTCAATACGCCCCCTTGTGGACACAGGAAATGTCGCGTTTTGCATCGACATTGTCCGATCAGCTCGAAACTTCACATGTGTGATGAGGTCACGACCCCGTACGCAACGGCCCACATCCCGTTACCGCCCCCTGGTGGACGAACCGTAAACCTGCCGTAACTCCATCGTACGTTGTCCGATTTGCTCGAAACTTCACGTGTTCGACGAGGGGACCGCCCTCGACGCAGCCGCCCGCGTCCGGTTACGCGCGGGGGTTTCGATGAGGGGCCCGGGGGTAGCGGGGACGCCGAGTGGCGTGGAGCGAGGGCCCGTCATAGCCGCTTGCGGCTTTAATTAGGGCCCGAGCCTGTGTCAACGACCCAGGGAGGTCCCTATTGTTATTCGACATCCACATTAATCAACGTGCAAGTCGACGAGTAACAACAAGTAAGCAAGCTAGTACTCAAGTACTGCATAGACCTGGCAGCAAAAACCCCAGATATTGTAATGTTTATTTTTCTTATTATTATTATTATGCCACTTCGAACGCCATTTCGACCCCTTTCCCAAGCCGAGAAACGGACGAAATTTTGCACGCACGTGGGGCCTGTGGCAACTTAGCGTTGAGTGGTGGTCTCGCATGTGGGCGTGGCCAAATGGCACCACAGCGCCCCCTAGACCGCGCATAGGGAATGAGGGTCTGCGACACCGATTTGTCCGAAACTTGGTAAACATATTCATCAACCCGAGATCTTCAAAAAATTTCATAAAATGACATACCCTAAAACCAACAGGAAGTCGGCCATTTTGCTTCAAAGTTGGTTTACGCAAAACGAACTCCTCCGAGGGGTTACGCCCGATCGGCTCCAAATTGGGTCCAGAACATCGCCAGACCTAGCTGAGCTTATCTTGTGCTCCGCAGGTCTGTAGCTCAAAGGGGTTGGCCTCTGCCGTGCCCCGAAGTTTGGCGACTGTTTCGGTGCTCGCCATGTAAATACGAACGGCTCTCATGCCCTCATACTTGATCGTAGACGCTTCAAACTTGGTGCAAAAATCTATGGAGAGACCCTGAACGATCCGACATATTATTTGCGTACGTTGCTCATAGCGCCCCCCGGTGGTAACAGGAAACGTACAAAAATTCGTTAAAAATACGTAGTTGACCAAATGGACTTCGTTACACTTCTAGTACATGCAGACCCGGATGGTGAAGGTACATCATGAACGCTTTGACCCTACGAGCAACGGCGTCCGTGTGCCGCCGCGGCGAAAGTGTATCATCCCAATTTAAATTTCGTTTGCCTTTCACGCGCACATACTTCGTCGTAGCCACTTGAAATTCAAAGGACATGACGTTGGCTCCTCCCTGAACGTTTTGATGTATCGACTTCCTGCCTGGCTCATAGCGCCCCCCGGTGGTAACAGGAAGTACGCAAAAATTCATTAAAAATCCATACTTCACCCGATCAACTTCATTCCACTTCTAATACATGCAGAACCAGTTGCTGAAGCTACATTATGAACGCTGTGAAGATACGACGAACGGCGTCCGTGTGCCGCCGCGGCGACTGACGATTTTTTATCGTACAATTACGTTTGCCTTTTTCGTGGCTTTAACGAAGTCGTGTCCTCACGAAATTTCATCCACGGGTCAAGAATGGCGAGCTCTTTCAGGGGATAGAGTCGTTTCCCATGGGCGTGGCTAAATGCCTCAATAGCGCCCCCTAGAAGTTTTTCCGAATTTCTCCATAGACAAATTTCGCTTACTTTGTCGTACACATACGAAACTCGACACACACGTGTATCATACCCAAACATACCAAAAATTGAATTGGAGCCACGCCCTAAACCTAACAGGAAGTCGGCCATTTTGGTTAGCATTTCTTTGACGCAAAACGAACTCCTCCGAGGGAGTTCGCCCGATTGACTTCAAATTGGGTACAGAACATCTCCAGACTGAGCTGATTACGGCTTGTGCTCCGCAGGTGTGTAGGTCAAAGGGCGTGGCTACTAGGGCACGGCCAAGTTCCCGAATTCAGCTAAGAAGTTTGCAATGCTAGCACGCCCACAGATTTGATCGCAGCAGCTTCAAACTTGGTGCACATGATGAGGGCGTGACCCTGAACGATCCGACATAATATTTTCCTACGTCACTCATAGCGCCCCCCGGTGGTAACAGGAAGTGCGCTAAAATTCATTAAAAATACATCGTTGACCCCATCAACTTCATTCCACTTCTAAAACATGCCGAACAAGTTGGTGAAGGTATTTCGTGAACGCTATGACGCTACGGCTAATGGCCCCCTAGTGGAGGCGACAGGAATAGCGCTCCGTCGTGAACTGCCACCTCCCACGGATTTTGCCCGATTGACTTCATATTCGCTACAGATCATCAGGAGACCGAGCTGGTCAAACACTATTAAAAGCTTTTCTCTACGTCAAACGGCGTGGCTGCTAGGGGGCGACAAAGTTGGTCAACTGCTCGTTTAGTCGCCATGCTATTACGTTTGCCTTCCACGCCCACATA
This sequence comes from Trachurus japonicus, assembly GCF_045865225.1. NCBI lineage: Eukaryota > Metazoa > Chordata > Actinopteri > Carangiformes > Carangidae > Trachurus > Trachurus japonicus. The sequence continues at coordinate 30,679,235 of NC_140920.1, forward strand.
CTTGATCGTAGTCACTTCAAAATTTCAGTACATGATCAGAGGCCGGCCCTCTACGCCTCCATTTGATCGTACGCTAGCTCGCTCAAGACGCCCCCTTGTGGACACAGGAAATGTCGCGTTTTGCATCGACATTGCCCGATCGGCTCGAAACTTCACATGTGTGATGAGGTCACGACCCCGAACACAACGGCCCAAATCCCGTTACCGCCCCCTGGTGGACGAACCGTAAACCTGCCGTAACTCCATCGTACGTCGTCCGATTTGCTCGAAACTTCACGTGTTCGACGAGGGGACCGCCCTCGACGCAGCCGCCCGCGTCCGGTTGCGCGCGGGGGTTTTCGAAGAGCGGCCCGGGGGTAGCGGGGACGCCGAGTGGCGTGGAGCGAGGGCCCGTCATAGCCGCTTGCGGCTTTAATTAGGGCCCGAGCCTGTGTCAACGACCCAGGGAGGTCCCTATTGTTATTCGACATCCACATTAGTCGACGTGCCAGCCGACGAGTAACAACAAGTAAGCAAGCAAGTAATCAAGTACTCCACTGACCTGGCGCAAAATTCCCCGAAATGCAAATGTTTATTATTATTATTATTATTATTATTCCCCCTCTTTAAACCCCAATTTGACCCCTTTGCCAAGCCGAGAAACGGACGAAACTTGGGACACACGTCGGGACTTGCGAAAATTGACGTCTGATGCTATCGCCGTTTGTGGGCGGGGCAAATTGGCACAACAGCGCCCCCTGGAACTTTTGACCCCCGGCCATAGGGATCAAAATTTTTTTTCTCGCAGGCTGCCCAAACTTGGTACACATATGTATCATACCCAGACATGAAAAAAATTTGTTTCGTGCGAAGCCCAAAAACCAACAGGAAGTCGGCCATTTTGGTTAGCATTTATTTTACGCAAAACGAACTCCTCCGAGGGGTTACGCCCGATCGGCTCCAAATTGGGTTCAGAACATCGTCAGACCTAGCTGAGCTTATCTTGTGCTCCGCAGGTCTGTAGCTCAAAGGGGTTGGCCTCTGGCATGCCCCGAAGTTTGGCGACTGTTTCGGTGCTCGCCATGTAAATACGAATGGCTCTCATGCCCACATACTTGATCGTAGACGCTTCAAACTTGGTGCAAAAATCTATGGAGAGACCCTGAACGATCCGACATATTATTTGCCGATGTCGCTCATAGCGCCCCCCGGTGGTAACAGGAAACGTACAAAAATTCGTTAAAAATACGTAGTTGGCCAAATCAACATCGTTACACTTCTAGTACATGCAGACCCGGATGGTGAAGCTACATCATGAACGCTTTGACCCTACGAGCAACGGCGTCCGTGTGCCGCCGCGGCGACTGACGATTTTTTGTCGTAAAATTACGTTTCCCAATTACGCGCACATACTTCGTCGTAGCCACTTGAAATTCAAAGGACATGACGTTGGCTCCGCCCTGAACGTTTTGATGTATCGACTTCCTGCCTGGCTCATAGCGCCCCCCGGTGGTAACAGGAAGTACGCAAAAATTCGTTAAAAATCCATACTTCACCCGATCAACTTCATTCCACTTCTAATACATGCAGAACCAGTTGCTGAAGCTACATTATGAACGCTGTGAAGATACGACGAACGGCGTCCGTGTGCCGCCGCGGCGACTGACGATTTTTTATCGTACAATTACGTTTGCCTTTTTCGCGGCTTTAACGAAGTCGTGTCCTCACGAAATTTCATCCACGGGTCAAGAATGGCGAGCTCTTTCAGCGGATAGAGTCGTTTCCCATGGGCGTGGCTAAATGCCTCAATAGCGCCCCCTAGAAGTTTTTCCGAATTTCTCCATAGACAAATTTCGCTTACTTTGTCGTACACATACGAAACTCGACACACACGTGTATCATACCCAAACATACAAAAAATTGAATTGGAGCCACGCCCTAAACCCAACAGGAAGTCGGCCATTTTGGTTAGCATTTCTTTGACGCAAAACGAACTCCTCCGAGGGAGTTCGCCCGATTGACTTCAAATTGGGCACGGAACATCTCCAGACTGAGCTGATTACGGCTTGTGCTCCGCAGGTGTGTAGGTCAAAGGGCGTGGCTGCTAGGGCACGGCCAAGTTCCCGAATTCAGCTAAAAAGGTTTAAATGCTATCACGCCCACAGATTTGATCGCAGCGGCTTCAAACTTGGTGCACATGATGATGGCGTGACCCTGAACGATCCGACATATTATTTTCCTACGTCACTCATAGCGCCCCCCGGTGGTAACAGGAAGTGCGCTAAAATTAATTAAAAATACATAGTTGCCCCCATCAACTTCATTCCACTTCTAAAACATGCCGAACAAGTTGGTGAAGGTATTTCGTGAACGCTGTGACGCTACGGCTAATGGCCCCCTTGTGGCGGCGACAGGAATAGCGCTCCACCGTGAACTGCCACCTCCCACGGATTTTGCCCGATTGACTTCATATTCGCTACAGATCATCAGGAGACCGAGCTGGTCAAACACTATTAAAAGCTTTTCTCTACGTGAAACGGCGTAGCTGCTAGGGGGCGACAAATTTGGTCAACTGCTCGTTTAGTCGCCATGCTATTACGTTTGCCTTCCACGCCCACATACTTGGTCGTAGTCACTTCAAAATTTCAGTACATGATCAGGGGCCCGCCCTCTACGCCTCCATTTGATCGTACGCTAGCTCGCTCAATACGCCCCCTTGTGGACACAGGAAATGTCGCGTTTTGCATCGACATTGTCCGATCGGCTCGAAACTTCACATGTGTGATGAGGTCACGACCCCGTACCCAACGGCCCACATCCCGTTACCGCCCCCTGGTGGACGAACCGTAAACCTGCCGTTACTCCATCGTACGTTGTCCGTTTTGCTCGAAACGTCACGTGTTCGACGAGGGGACCGCCCTCGACGCAGCCGCCCACGTCCGGTTGCGCGCGGGGGTTTTCGAAGAGCGGCCCGGGGGTAGCGGGGACGCCGAGTGGCGTGGAGCGAGGGCCCGTCATAGCCGCTTGCGGCTTTAATTATTATTATTATTCTTTTTCCGCCGCTTTGAACGCGATTTCGACCCCTTTCCCAAGCCGAGAAACGGAGGAAAATTTACACGCACGTGGGGACTGTGGCAACTCGGCGTACTGTGGTGGTCTCGCATGTGGGCGTGGCCAAATGGCACCACAGCGCCCCCTAGACCGCGCATAGGGAATGAGGGTCTGCGACACCGATTTGTCCGAAACTTGGTAAACATATTCATCAACCCGAGATCTTCAAAAAATTTCATAAAATGAAATACCCTAAAACCAACAGGAAGTCGGCCATTTTGCTTCAAAGTTGGTTTACGCAAAACGAACTCCTCCGAGGGGTTACGCCCGATCGGCTCCAAATTGGGTCCAGAACATCGTCAGACCTAGCTGAGCTTATCTTGTGCTCCGCAGGTCTGTAGCTCAAAGCGCTTGGCCTCTGGCGTGCCCCGAAGTTTGGCGACTGTTTCGGTGCTCGCCATGTAAATACGAACGGCTCTCATGCCCACATACTTGATCGTAGACGCTTCAAACTTGGTGCAAAAATCTATGGAGAGACCCTGAACGATCCGACATATTATTTGCGTACGTCGCTCATAGCGCCCCCCGGTGGTAACAGGAAACGTACAAAAATTCGTTAAAAATACGTAGTTGACCAAATCGACTTCGTTACACTTCTAGTACATGCAGACCCGGATGGTGAAGCTACATCATGAACGCTTTGACCCTACGAGCAACGGCGTCCGTGTGCCGCCGCGGCGAAAGTGTATCATCCCAATTTAAATTTCGTTTGCCTTTCACGCGCACATACTTCGTCGTAGCCACTTGAAATTCAAAGGACATGACGTTGGCTCCTCCCTGAACGTTTTGATGTATCGACTTCCTGCCTGGCTCATAGCGCCCCCCGGTGGTAACAGGAAGTACGCAAAAATTCATTAAAAATCCATACTTCACCCGATCAACTTCATTCCACTTCTAATACATGCAGAACCAGTTGCTGAAGCTACATTATGAACGCTGTGAAGATACGACGAACGGCGTCCGTGTGCCGCCGCGGCGACTGACGATTTTTTATCGTACAATTACGTTTGCCTTTTTCGTGGCTTTAACGAAGTCGTGTCCTCACGAAATTTCATCCACGGGTCAAGAATGGCGAGCTCTTTCAGGGGATAGAGTCGTTTCCCATGGGCGTGGCTAAATGCCTCAATAGCGCCCCCTAGAAGTTTTTCCGAATTTCTTCATAGACAAATTTCGCTTACTTTGTCGTACACATACGAAACTCGACACACACGTGTATCATACCCAAACATACAAAAAATTGAATTGGAGCCACGCCCTAAACCTAACAGGAAGTCGGCCATTTTGGTTAGCATTTCTTTGACGCAAAACGAACTCCTCCGAGGGAGTTCGCCCGATTGACTTCAAATTGGGCACGGAACATCTCCAGACTGAGCTGATTACGGCTTGTGCTCCGCAGGTGTGTAGGTCAAAGGGCGTGGCTGCTAGGGCACGGCCAAGTTCCCGAATTCAGCTAAAAAGGTTTAAATGCTATCACGCCCACAGATTTGATCGCAGCAGCTTCAAACTTGGTGCACATGATGATGGCGTGACCCTGAACGATCCGACATATTATTTTCCTACGTCACTCATAGCGCCCCCCGGTGGTAACAGGAAGCGCGCTAAAATTCATTAAAAATACATAGTTGCCCCCATCAACTTCATTCCACTCCTAAAACATGCCGAACAAGTTGGTGAAGATATTGCGTGAACGCTATGACGCTACGGCTAATGGCCCCCTTGTGGCGGCGACAGGAATAGCGCTCCATCGTGAACTGCCACCTCCCACGGATTTGGCCCGATTGACTTCATATTCGCTACAGATCATCAGGAGACCGAGCTGGTCAAACGCTATTAAAAGCTTTTCTCTACGTCAAACGGCGTGGCTGCTAGGGGGCGACAAATTTGGTCAACTGCTCGTTTAGTCGCCATGCTATTACGTTTGCCTTCCACGCCCACATACTTGGTCGTAGTCACTTCAAAATTTCAGTACATGATCAGGGGCCCGCCCTCTACGCCTCCATTTGATCGTACGCTAGCTCGCTCAATACGCCCCCTTGTGGACACAGGAAATGTCGCGTTTTGCATCGACATTGTCCGATCGGCTCGAAACTTCACATGTGTGATGAGGTCACGACCCCGTACGCAACGGCCCACATCCCGTTACCGCCCCCTGGTGGACGAACCGTAAACCTGCCGTAACTCCATCGTACGTTGTCCGTTTTGCTCGAAACGTCACGTGTTCGACGAGGGGACCGCCCTCGACGCAGCCGCCCACGTCCGGTTGCGCGCGGGGGTTTTCGAAGAGCGGCCCGGGGGTAGCGGGGACGCCGAGTGGCGTGGAGCGAGGGCCCGTCATAGCCGCTTGCGGCTTTAATTAGGGCCCGAGCCTGTGTCAACGACCCAGGGAGGTCCCTATTGTTATTCGACATCCACATTAGTCGACGTGCCAGCCGACGAGTAACAACAAGTAAGCAAGCAAGTAATCAAGTACTCCACTGACCTGGCGCAAAATTCCCCGAAATGCAAATGTTTATTATTATTATTAGGGCCCGAGCCTGTGTCAACGACCCAGGGAGGTCCCTATTGTTATTCGACATCCACATAAGTCGACGTGCAAGTCGACGAGTAACAACAAGTAACCAACCAAGTAATCAAGTACTCCACTGACCTGGCGCAAAATTCCCCGAAATGCAAATGTTTATTATTATTATTATTATTCTTTTTTGCCCTCTTCGAACGCAATTTCGACCCCTTTGCCAAGCCGAGAAACGGATGAAAATTTACACGCACGTGGGGACTGTGGCAACTCGGCGTACTGTGGTGGTCTCGCATGTGGGCGTGGCCAAATGGCGCCACAGCGCCCCCTAGACCGCGCATAGGGAATGAGGGTCTGCGACACCGATTTGTCCGAAAATTGGTAAACATATTCATCAACCCGAGATCTTCAAAAAATCTCAGTACGGACATACCCTGAAACTAACAGGAAGTCGGCCATTTTGCTTCAAAGTTGGTTTACGCAAAACGAACTCCTCCTAGGGGTTACGCCCGATCGGCTCCAAATTGGGTCCAGAACATCGCCAGACCTAGCTGAGCTTATCTTGTGCTCCGCAGGTCTGTAGCTCAAAGCGCTTGGCCTCTGGCGTGCCCCGAAGTTTGGCGACTGTTTCGGTGCTCGCCATGTAAATACGAACGGCTCTCATGCCCACATACTTGATCGTAGACGCTTCAAACTTGGTGCAAAAATCTATGGAGAGACCCTGAACGATCCGACATATTATTTGCGTACGTCGCTCATAGCGCCCCCCGGTGGTAACAGGAAACGTACAAAAATTCGTTAAAAATACGTAGTTGACCAAATCGACTTCGTTACACTTCTAGTACATGCAGACCCGGATGGTGAAGCTACATCATGAACGCTTTGACCCTACGAGCAACGGCGTCTGTGTGCCGCCGCGGCGAAAGTGTATCATCCCAATTTAAATTTCGTTTGCCTTTCACGCGCACATACTTCGTCGTAGCCACTTGAAATTCAAAGGACATGACGTTGGCTCCTCCCTGAACGTTTTGATGTATCGACTTCCTGCCTGGCTCATAGCGCCCCCCGGTGGTAACAGGAAGTACGCAAAAATTCATTAAAAATCCATACTTCACCCGATCAACTTCATTCCACTTCTAATACATGCAGAACCAGTTGCTGAAGCTACATTATGAACGCTGTGAAGATACGACGAACGGCGTCCGTGTGCCGCCGCGGCGACTGACGATTTTTTATCGTACAATTACGTTTGCCTTTTTTCGTGGCTTTAACGAAGTCGTGTCCTCACGAAATTTCATCCACGGGTCAAGAATGGCGAGCTCTTTCAGGGGATAGAGTCGTTTCCCATGGGCGTGGCTAAATGCCTCAATAGCGCCCCCTAGAAGTTTTTCCGAATTTCTTCATAGACAAATTTCGCTTACTTTGTCGTACACATACGAAACTCGACACACACGTGTATCATACCCAAACATACAAAAAATTGAATTGGAGCCACGCCCTAAACCTAACAGGAAGTCGGCCATTTTGGTTAGCATTTCTTTGACGCAAAACGAACTCCTCCGAGGGAGTTCACCCGATTGACTTCAAATTGGGTACAGAACATCTCCAGACTGAGCTGATTACGGCTTGTGCTCCGCAGGTGTGTAGGTCAAAAGGGCGTGGCTGCTAGGGCACGGCCAAGTTGCCGAATTCAGCTAAGAAGTTTGCAATGCTAGCACGCCCACAGATTTGATCGCAGCAGCTTCAAACTTGGTGCACATGATGAGGGCGTGACCCTGAACGATCCGACATAATATTTTCCTACGTCACTCATAGCGCCCCCCGATGGTAACAGGAAGTGCGCTAAAATTCATTAAAAATACATAGTTGCCCCCATCAACTTCATTCCACTTCTAAAACATGCCGAACAAGTTGGTGAAGGTATTTCATGAACGCTATGACGCTACGGCTAATGGCCCCCTAGTGGAGGCGACAGGAATAGCGCTCCATCGTGAACTGCCACCTCCCACGGATTTTGCCCGATTGACTTCATATTCGCTACAGATCATCAGGAGACCGAGCTGGTCAAACACTATTAAAAGCTTTTCTCTACGTCAAACGGCGTGGCTGCTAGGGGGCGACAAAGTTGGTCAACTGCTCGTTTAGTCGCCATGCTATTACGTTTGCCTTCCACGCCCACATACTTGATCGTAGTCACTTCAAAATTTCAGTACATGATCAGGGGCCCGCCCTCTACGCCTCCATTTGATCGTACGCTAGCTCGCTCAAGACGCCCCCTTGTGGACACAGGAAATGTCGTGTTTTGCATCGACATTGTCCGATCGGCTCGAAACTTCACATGTGTGATGAGGTCACGACCCCGAACGCAACGGCCCACATCCCGTTACCGCCCCCTGGTGGACGAACCGTAAACCTGCCGTAACTCCATCGTACGTTGTCCGATTTGCTCGAAACTTCACGTGTTCGACGAGGGGACCGCCCTCGACGCAGCCGCCCACGTCCGGTTGCGCGCGGGGGTTTTCGAAGAGCGGCCCGGGGGTAGCGGGGACGCCGAGTGGCGTGGAGCGAGGGCCCGTCATAGCCGCTTGCGGCTTTAATTATTATTATTATTATTCCGCGAGTTCGAACAAGATTTCGACCCCTTTCCCAAGCCGAGAAACGGATGAAATTTTACACGCAGGGGGGGAAGCCAAAAAATTGCGATTCTGTGGTGGTCTCGCATGTGGGCGTGGCCAAATGGCACCACAGCGCCCCCTAGACCGCGCATAGGAAATGGCAGTCTGCGACACCGATTTGTCCGAAACTTGGTAAACATATTCATCAACCCAAGATCTTCAAAAAATCTCATTACGGACATACCCGACAACCAACAGGAAGTCGGCCATTTTGCTTCAAAGTTGGTTTACGCAAAACGAACTCCTCCGAGGGGTTACGCCCGATCGGCTCCAAATTGGGTTCAGAACATCGTCAGACCTAGCTGAGCTTATCTTGTGCTCCGCAGATCTGTAGCTCAAAGGGGTTGGCCTCTGGCGTGCCCCGAAGTTTGGCGACTGTTTCGGTGCTCGCCATGAAAATACGAACGGCTCTCATGCCCACATACTTGATTGTAGACGCTTCAAACTTGGTGCAAAAATCTATGGCGCGACCCTGAACGATCCGACATATTATTTGCCGACGTCGCTCATAGCGCCCCCCGGTGGTAACAGGAAACGTACAAAAATTCGTTAAAAATACGTAGTTGACCAAATCGACTTCGTTACACTTCTAGTACATGCAGACCCGGATGGTGAAGCTACATCATGAACGCTTTGACCCTACGAGCAACGGCGTCCGTGTGCCGCCGCGGCGAAAGTGTATCATCCCAATTTAAATTTCGTTTGCCTGTCACACGCACATACTTCGTCGTAGCCACTTGAAATTCAAAGGACATGACGATGGCTCCTCCCTGAACGTTTTGATGTATCGACTTCCTGCCTGGCTCATAGCGCCCCCCGGTGGTAACAGGAAGTACGCAAAAATTCGTTAAAAATCCATACTTCACCCGATCAACTTCATTCCACTTCTAATACATGCAGAACCAGTTGCTGAAGCTACATTATGAACGCTGTGAAGATACGACGAACGGCGTCCGTGTGCCGCCGCGGCGACTGGCGATTTTTTATCGTACAATTACGTTTGCCTTTTTCGTGGCTTTAACGAAGTCGTGTCCTCACGAAATTTCATCCACAGGTCAAGAATGGCGAGCTCTTTCAGGGGATAGAGTCGTTTCCCATGGGCGTGGCTAAATGCCTCAATAGCGCCCCCTAGAAGTTTTTCCGAATTTCTCCATAGACAAATTTCGCTTACTTTGTCGTACACATACGAAACTCGACACACACGTGTATCATACCCAAACATACAAAAAATTGAATTGGAGCCACGCCCTAAACCCAACAGGAAATCGGCCATTTTGGTTAGCATTTCTTTGACGCAAAACGAACTCCTCCGAGGGAGTTCGCCCGATTGACTTCAAATTGGGCACGGAACATCTCCAGACTGAGCTGATTACGGCTTGTGCTCCGCGGGTGTGTAGGTCAAAGGGCGTGGCTACTAGGGCACGGCCAAGTTCCCGAATTCAGCTAAAAAGGTTTAAATGCTATCACGCCCACAGATTTGATCGCAGCTGCTTCAAACTTGGTGCACATGATGAGGGCGTGACCCTGAACGATCCGACATATTATTTTCCTACGTCACTCATAGCGCCCCCCGGTGGTAACAGGAAGTGCGCTAAAATTAATTAAAAATACATAGTTGCCCCCATCAACTTCATTCCACTTCTAAAACATGCCGAACAAGTTGGTGAAGGTATTTCGTGAACGCTATGACGCTACGGCTAATGGCCCCCTTGTGGCGGCGACAGGAATAGCGCTCCATCGTGAACTGCCACCTCCCACGGATTTTGCCCGATTGACTTCATATTCGCTACAGATCATCAGGAGACCGAGCTGGTCAAACACTATTAAAAGCTTTTCTCTACGTCAAACGGCGTGGCCGCTAGGGGGCGACAAAGTTGGTCAACTGCTCGTTTAGTCGCCATGCTATTACGTTTGCCTTCCACGCCCACATACTTGGTCGTAGTCACTTCAAAATTTCAGTACATGATCAGGGGCCCGCCCTCTACGCCTCCATTTGATCGTACGCTAGCTCGCTCAAGACGCCCCCTTGTGGACACAGGAAATGTCGCGTTTTGCATCGACATTGTCCGATCGGCTCGAAACTTCACATGTGTGATGAGGTCACGACCCCGTACGCAACGGCCCACATCCCGTTACCGCCCCCTGGTGGACGAACCGTAAACCTGCCGTAACTCCATCGTACGTTGTCTGTTTTGCTCGAAACGTCACGTGTTCGACGAGGGGACCGCCCTCGACGCAGCCGCCCGCGTCCGGTTGCGCGCGGGGGTTTTCGAAGAGCGGCCCGGGGGTAGCGGGGACGCCGAGTGGCGTGGAGCGAGGGCCCGTCATAGCCGCTTGCGGCTTTAATTAGGGCCCGAGCGGCGACTGCAAGTCGCCCAGCGAAAGCCCTTTTGAAATCGCGCTGTTTATTATTATTAGGGCCCGAGCGGCGACTGCAAGTCGCCCAGCGAAAGCCCTATTGAAATTGTAATGTTTATTAGGGCCCGAGCCTGTGTCAACGACCCAGGGAGGTCCCTATTGAAATTCGACATCCACACCGATCACCGACAAGCAACAAGTAGCCAAGCAAGTAATCAAGTACTCAAGTGACCTGGTTGGAAAAAACGCTACCTTGAAATGCAAATGTTTATTATTATTATTATTATTATTATTATTATTATTATTCCGCGAGTTCGAACAAGATTTCGACCCCTTTCCCAAGCCGAGAAACGGATGAAATTTTACACGCAGGGGGGGAAGCCAAAAAATTGCGATTCTATGGTGGTCTCGCATGTGGGCGTGGCCAAATGGCACCACAGCGCCCCCTAGACCGCGCATAGGAAATGGCAGTCTGCGACACCGATTTGTCCGAAACTTGGTAAACATATTCATCAACCCAAGATCTTCAAAAAATCTCATTACGGACATACCCGACAACCAACAGGAAGTCGGCCATTTTGCTTCAAAGTTTGTAAACGCAAAACGAACTCCTCCGAGGGGTTACGCCCGATCGGCTCCAAATTGGGTTCAGAACATCGTCAGACCTAGCTGAGCTTATCTTGTGCTCCGCAGGTCTGTAGCTCAAAGGGGTTGGCCTCTGGCGTGCCCCGAAGTTTGGCGACTGTTTCGGTGCTCGCCATGTAAATACGAACGGCTCTCATGCCCACATACTTGATCGTAGACGCTTCAAACTTGGTGCAAAAATCTATGGCGAGACCCTGAACGATCCGACATATTATTTGCCGACGTCGCTCATAGCGCCCCCCGGTGGTAACAGGAAACGTACAAAAATTCGTTAAAAATACGTAGTTGACCAAATCGACTTCGTTACACTTCTAGTACATGCAGACCCGGATGGTGAAGCTACATCATGAACGCTTTGACCCTACGAGCAACGGCGTCCGTGTGCCGCCGCGGCGAATGTGTATCATCCCAATTTAAATTTCGTTTGCCAATTACGCGCACATACTTCGTCGTAGCCACTTGAAATTCAAAGGACATGACGTTGGCTCCTCCCTGAACGTTTTGATGTATCGACTTCCTGCCTGGCTCATAGCGCCCCCCGGTGGTAACAGGAAGTACGCAAAAATTCGTTAAAAATCCATACTTCACCCGATCGACTTCATTCCACTTCTAATACATGCAGAACCAGTTGCTGAAGCTACATTATGAACGCTGTGAAGATACGACGAACGGCGTCCGTGTGCCGCCGCGGCGACTGACGATTTTTTATCGTACAATTACGTTTGCCTTTTTCGTGGCTTTAACGAAGTCGTGTCCTCACGAAATTTCATACACAGGTCAAGAATGGCGAGCTCTTTCAGCGGATAGAGTCGTTTCCCATGGGCGTGGCTAAATGCCTCAATAGCGCCCCCTTGAAGTTTTTTCCGAAATTCTCCATAGACAAATTTCGCTTACTTTGTCGTACACATACGAAACTCGACACACGCGTGTATCATACCCAAACATACAAAAAATTGAATTGGAGCCACGCCCTAAACCCAACAGGAAGTCGGCCATTTTGGTTAGCATTTCTGTGACGCAAAACGAACTCCTCCGAGGGAGTTCGCCCGATTCACTTCAAATTGGGCACGGAACATCTCCAGACTGAGCTGATTACGGCTTGTGCTCCACAGGTGTGTAGGTCAAAGGGCGTGGCTGCTAGGGCACGGCCAAGTTCCCGAATTCAGCTAAATAGGTTTAAATGCTATCACGCCCACAGATTTGATCGCAGCGGCTTCAAACTTGGTGCACATGATGAGGGCGTGACCCTGAACGATCCGACATATTATTTTCCTACGTCACTCATAGCGCCCCCCGGTGGTAACAGGAAGTGCGCTAAAATTCATTAAAAATACATAGTTGACCCCATCAACTTCATTCCACTTCTAAAACATGCCGAACAAGTTGGTGAAGGTATTTCGTGAACGCTATGACGCTACGGCTAATGGCCCCCTTGTGGCGGCGACAGGAATAGCGCTCCATCGTGAACTGCCACCTCCCACGGATTTTGCCCGATTGACTTCATATTCGCTACAGATCATCAGGAAACCGAGCTGGTCAAACACTATTAAAAGCTATTCTCTACGTCAAACGGCGTGGCTGCTAGGGGGCGACAAAGTTGGTCAACTGCTCGTTTAGTCGCCATGCTATTACGTTTGCCTTCCACGCCCACATACTTGGTCGTAGTCACTTCAAAATTTCAGTACATGATCAGGGGCCCGCCCTCTACGCCTCCATTTGATCGTACGCTAGCTCGCTCAAGACGCCCCCTTGTGGACACAGGAAATGTCGCGTTTTGCATCGACATTGTCCGATCGGCTCGAAACTTCACATGTGTGATGAGGTCACGACCCCGTACGCAACGGCCCACATCCCGTTACCGCCCCCTGGTGGACGAACCGTAAACCTGCCGTAACTCCATCGTACGTTGTCCGATTTGCTCGAAACTTCACGTGTTCGACGAGGGGACCGCCCTGGACGCAGCCGCCCGCGTCGGGTTGCGCGCGGGGTTTTCGAAGAGCGGCCCGGGGGTAGCGGGGACGCCGAGTTGCGTGGAGCGAGGGCCCGTCATAGCCGCTTGCGGCTTTAATTATTATTATTATTATTATTATTATTATTATTATTCCCCGAGTTCGAACGCGATTTCGACCCCTTTCCCAAGCCGAGAAACGGATGAAATTTTACACGCAGGGGGGGAAGCCAAAAAATTGCGATTCTGTGGTGGTCTCACATGTGGGCGTGGCCAAATGGCACCACAGCGCCCCCTAGACCGCGCATAGGAAATGGCAGTCTGCGACACCGATTTGTCCGAAACTTGGTAAACATATTCATCAACCCAAGATCTTCAAAAAATCTCATTACGGACATACCCGACAACCAACAGGAAGTCGGCCATTTTGCTTCAAAGTTGGTTTACGCAAAACGAACTCCTCCGAGGGGTTACGCCCGATCGGCTCCAAATTGGGTCCAGAACATCGCCAGACCTAGCTGAGCTTATCTTGTGCTCCGCAGGTCTGTAGCTCAAAGGGGTTGGCCTCTGGCGTGCCCCGAAGTTTGGCGACTGTTTCGGTGCTCGCCATGTAAATACGAACGGCTCTCATACCTTCATACTTGATCGTAGACGCTTCAAACTTGGTGCAAAAATCTATGAAGAGACCCTGAACGATCCGACATATTATTTGCGTACGTCGCTCATAGCGCCCCCCGGTGGTAACAGGAAACGTACAAAAATTCGTTAAAAATACGTAGTTGACCAAATCGACTTCGTTACACTTCTAGTACATGCAGACCCGGATGGTGAAGCTACATCATGAACGCTTTGACCCTACGAGCAACGGCGTCCGTGTGCCGCCGCGGCGAAAGTGTATCATCCCAATTTAAATTTCGTTTGCCTTTCACGCGCACATACTTCGTCGTAGCCACTTGAAATTCAAAGGACATGACGATGGCTCCTCCCTGAACGTTTTGATGTATCGACTTCCTGCCTGGCTCATAGCGCCCCCCGGTGGTAACAGGAAGTACGCAAAAATTCATTAAAAATCCATACTTCACCCGATCAACTTCATTCCACTTCTAATACATGCAGAACCAGTTGCTGAAGCTACATTATGAACGCTGTGAAGATACGACGAACGGCGTCCGTGTGCCGCCGCGGCGACTGACGATTTTTTATCGTACAATTACGTTTGCCTTTTTCGTGGCTTTAACGAAGTCGTGTCCTCACGAAATTTCATCCACGGGTCAAGAATGGCGAGCTCTTTCAGCGGATAGAGTCGTTTCCCATGGGCGTGGCTAAATGCCTCAATAGCGCCCCCTAGAAGTTTTTTCCGAAATTCTCCATAGACAAATTTCGCTTACTTTGTCGTACACATACGAAACACGACACACACCTGTATCATACCCAAACATACCAAAAATTGAATTGGAGCCACGCCCTAAACCCAACAGGAAGTCGGCCATTTTGGTTAGCATTTCTTTGACGCAAAACGAACTCCTCCGAGGGAGTTCGCCCGATTGACTTCAAATTGGGCACGGAACATCTCCAGACTGAGCTGATTACGGCTTGTGCTCCGCAGGTGTGTAGGTCAAAGGGCGTGGCTGCTAGCGCACGGCCAAGTTCCCGAATTCAGCTAAAAAGGTTTAAATGCTATCACGCCCACAGATTTGATCGCAGCAGCTTCAAACTTGTTGCACATGATGATGGCGTGACCCTGAACGATCCGACATATTATTTTCCTACGTCACTCATAGCGCCCCCCGGTGGTAACAGGAAGTGCGCTAAAATTCATTAAAAATACATAGTTGCCCCCATCAACTTCATTCCACTTCTAAAACATGCCGAACAAGTTGGTGAAGGTATTTCGTGAACGCTATGACGCTACGGCTAATGGCCCCCTTGTGGCGGCGACAGGAATAGCGCTCCATCGTGAACTGCCACCTCCCACGGATTTTGCCCGATTGACTTCATATTCGCTACAGATCATCAGGAGACCGAGCTGGTCAAACACTATTAAAAGCTTTTCTCTACGTGAAACGGCGTGGCTGCTAGGGGGCGACAAAGTTGGCCAACTGCTCGTTTAGTCGCCATGCTATTACGTTTGCCTTCCACGCCCACATACTTGGTCGTAGTCACTTCAAAATTTCAGTACATGATCAGGGGCCGGCCTTCTACGCCTCCATTTGATCGTACGCTAGCTCGCTCAAGACGCCCCCTTGTGGACACAGGAAATGTCGCGTTTTGCATCGACATTGTCCGATCGGCTCGAAACTTCACATGTGTGATGAGGTCACGACCCCGTACGCAACGGCCCACATCCCGTTACCGCCCCCTGGTGGACGAACCGTAAACCTGCCGTAACTCCATCGTACGTTGTCCGTTTTGCTCGAAACGTCACGTGTTCGACGAGGGGACCGCCCTCGACGCAGCCGCCCGCGTCCGGTTGCGCGCGGGGGTTTTCGAAGAGCGGCCCGGGGGTAGCGGGGACGCCGAGTGGCGTGGAGCGAGGGCCCGTCATAGCCGCTTGCGGCTTTAATTATTCTTATTATTATTCACGCGACTCTTCATGCCCCAATTTCGCCCCTTTCCCCAACTGGAAAAGTTGTCTAACTTTGCATGTCCCTCCGGCCTCATCCGAAATTCGATATTTTTGGGTCGTCGCACATGGTCGACGCAAAATGGCGAAATAGCGCCCCCTACAAACTTTCAAAATCCCCATAGGGAATTTGAGTGACTTTGTCCGATGTTGATAAAATTTGGTACACATATGTATTATACCCAGATATGCAAAAAAGCCTCTTGACCTCATGACCTCAACCCAACAGGAAGTCGGCCATTTTGGTGTAGATTTTTCCCGCCTAAACTTAACTCCTCCCAGAGCGTTCGCCCGATCAAGTTCAAATTAGGTATACCACATCTCCAGACCTAGCTGAGCTTACGTTGTGCTCCGTGAGTCCGTAGGTCAAAGGGCGTGGCTGCCAGCGCTCATCAGACTTTGGCGTTCTCGCCATGTCCATACGTGTGGCTCTCACGCCCACATACTTCATCCAATCAACTTCAAACTTGCTGGACATGATGATGGCTCCGCCCTGAACGTCCCGATATATTAACTTCCCACGTAACTCATAGCGTCCCCCGGTGGTAACAGGAAGTGTACTAAAATTTTGAAAATGTACATACTTTGCCCCATCAACTTCATTCCACTTCTACAACATGCAGAACCAGTTGGTGAAGTTACATTATGAACGCTGTGAAGCTACGTGTAATGGCGTCCCTGTGGGGGCGTGGCTAACATTCCTCGCTATGACAATACGTTTGCCCTTTGGATGGCTTTATTGAACTCGTATCAACATGAAAATTGGTACACAGGTCCAGGGTCACGACCTCAACGTTTCTATGTACTCATAGACGATCTCACTCATTCGCCCCCTAGTGGAAACAGGAAGTGCCATTTTTTGCATCAACATTGTCCGATTTCCACGAAACTTCACATGTGTGATGAGGGACTGACCCTGAACACACCTACATGCATCCCATTACTGCCCCCTAGTGGACAAACTTTTAACTGCTCATAACTCCCTCATGCTTTGTCCGATTTCCACGAAACTTCACATGTGTGATGAGGGACTGACCCTGAACGCACCTGCACGCATCCCATTACTGCCCCCTAGTGGACGAACCTTTAACTGCTCATAACTCCCTCATGCTTAGTCCGATTTCCACGAAACTTCACATGTGTGATGAGGGGCTGACCCTGAACACACCTGCATGCATCCCATTACTGCCCCCTAGTGGACGAACCTTTAACTGCTCATAACTCCCTCATGCTTTGTCCGATTTCCACGAAACTTCACATGTGTGATGAGGGGCTGACCCTGAACACACCTGCATGCATCCCATCTGCCCCCTAGTGGACGAACCTTTAACTGCTCATAACTCCCTCATGCTTTGTCCGATTTCCACGAAACTTCACATGTGTAATGAGGGGCTGACCCTGAACACACCTGCACGCATCCCATTACTGCCCCCTAGTGGACGAACCTTTAACTGCTCATAACTCCCTCATGCTTTGTCCGATTTCCACGAAACTTCACATGTGTGATGAGGGGCTGACCCTGAACACACCTGCACGCATCCCATTACTGCCCCCTGCTGGATGAACCATTAACTGCTCATAACTCCTTCATGCTTTGTCCGATTCACTCCAAACTTCACATGAGTGATGAGGGGCCGCCCCTGAACGCACCCACACACAACTGCTTAGCGCCACCTGGTGGATGAACGAAACATTGCAGCCCCGACATGCCTCAGGCCCCGCGGTGGCATGGGCGAGCGAGGGCCCGTCATCGCCGCTTGCGGCTTTAATTATTATTAGGGCCCGAGCGGCGACTGCAAGTCGCCCAGCGAAAGCCCTATTGAAATCGCGCTGTTTATTATTATTATTATTATTATTATTCCCACACCCTTAAAACGCCATTTTGACCCCTTTCCCAAAGGCGAAAATGCGTCTACTCTTGCATGGGTGTCCGGCCGGATCCGAAAAACGATATTTTTGAGTGGTCGCACATGGTCGACGCGAAATGGCTAAATAGCGCCCCCTACAATTTTGCCAAAAACCCATAGGGAAAAAAATGACGTTAACGAAAGCGGACCAAAATCGGCACACATATTTATCAATGCGAGATGAACAAAAAATCCTCCTATAGCGAAGCCCGAAACCCAACAGAAAGTCGGCCATTTTGGTTCAAAGTTCGTTTACGCAAAACGAACTCGTCCGAGGGGTTACGCCCGATTGGCTCCAAATTGGGTTCAGAACATCGTCAGACCTAGCTGAGCTTATCTTGTGCTCCGCAGGTCTGTAGCTCAAAGCGCTTGGCCTCTGGCGTGCCCCGAAGTTTGGCGACTGTTTCGGTGCTCGCCATGTAAATACGAACGGCTCTCATGCCCACATACTTGATCGTAGACGCTTCAAACTTGGTGCAAAAATCTATGGAGAGACCCTGAACGATCCGACATATTATTTGCCTACGTCGCTCATAGCGCCCCCCGGTGGTAACAGGAAACGTACAAAAATTCGTTAAAAATACGTAGTTCACTAAATCGACTTTGTTCCACTTCTAGTACATGCTGAACCAGTTGCTGAAGCTACATTATGAACGCTTTGAAGATACGACGAACGGCGTCCGTGTGCCGCCGCGGCGACTGACGATTTTTTGTCGTAAAATTACGTTTGCCTATTACGCGCACATACTTCGTCGTAGCCACTTGAAATTCAAAGGACATGACGTTGGCTCCGCCCTGAACGTTTTGATGTATCCACTTCCTGCCTGGCTCATAGCGCCCCCCGGTGGTAACAGGAAGTACGCAAAAATTCATTAAAAATCTATACTTCACCCGATCAACTTCATTCCACTTCTAATACATGCAGAACCAGTTGCTGAAGCTACATTATGAACGCTGTGAAGATACGACGAACGGCGTCCGTGTGCCGCCGCGGCGACTGACGATTTTTCATCGTACAATTACGTTTGCCTTTTTCGTGGCTTTAACGAAGTCGTGTCCTCACGAAATTTCATCCACAGGTCAAGAATGGCGAGCTCTTTCAGCAGATAGAGTCGTTTCCTATGGGCGTGGCTAAATGCCTCAATAGCGCCCCCTTGAAGTTTTTCCGAAATTCTTCATAGACAAATTTCGCTTACTTTGTCGAACACATACAAAACTCGACACACACGTGTATCATACCCAAACATACAAAAAATATAATTGGAGCCACGCCCTAAACCCAACAGGAAGTCGGCCATTTTGGTGTAGATTTTTCCCGCCTAAAATTAACTCCTCCCAGAGCGTTCGCCCGATCAAGTTCAAATTAGGTATACCACATCTCCAGACCTCGCTGAGCTTATCTTGTGCTCCGTGAGTCCGTAGGTCAAAGGGCGTGGCTGCCAGCGCTCAATTCACTTTGGCGTGCTCGCCATGTCCATACGAGTGGCTCTCACGCCCACATACTTCATCCAATCAACTTCAAACTTGCTGGACATGATGATGGCTCCGCCCTGAACGTCCCGATATATTAACTTCCCACGTAACTCATAGCGCCCCCCGGTGGTAACAGGAAGTGTACTAAAATTTGGAAAATGTACATTCTTTGCCCCATCAACTTCATTCCACTTCTAATACATGCAGAACCAGTTGGTGAAGCTCCATCATGAACGCTGTGAAGCTACGAGTAATGGCGTCCGTGTGGGGGCGCGGCGACAATTCCTCGCCATGACAATACGTTTGCCCTTTGGATGGCTTTATTGAACTCCTATCAACATGAAAATTGGTACACAGGTCCAGGGTCACAACCTCAACGTTTCTATGTACTCATAGGCGATCTCACTCATTCGCCCCCTAGTGGAAACAGGAAGTGGCATATTTTACATCAACATTGTCCGATTTCCACGAAACTTCACATGTGTGATGAGGGACTGACCCTGAAAACATCTGCACGCATCCCATTACTGCCCCCTGGTGGACGAACCTTTAACTGCTCATAATTCCTTCATGCTTTGTCCGATTCACTCCAAACTTCACATGAGTGATGAGGGGCTGCCCCTGAACGCACCCACCCACAACTGCTTAGCGCCACCTGGTGGATGAACGAAGCATTGCAGCCCCGACATGCCTCAGGCCCCGCGGTGGCATGGGCGAGCGAGGGCCCGTCATCGCCGCTTGCGGCTTTAATTATTATTATTCTTGCGCTCTTAAAACGCCATTTTGACCCCTTTCTCAAAGGCGAAAATGCGTGTACTTTTGCATGGGCGTCCGGCCGGATCCGAAATTCGATATTTTCTAGTTGTCACACACGGTCGACGCAAAATGGCGGAATAGCGCCCCCTACAAAGTCCAAAAATGCCCATAGGGAATTTTGCTAACTTTGTCCTACACTCACAAAATTTGGTACACATATGTATTATACCCAGATATGCAAAAAAGCCTCTTGACCTCATGACCTCAACCCAACAGGAAGTCGGCCATTTTGGTTTTGATTTTTCCCGCCTAAAACGAACTCCTCCCACAGCGTTCGCCCGATCAAGTTGAAATTAGGTACACCACATCTCCAGACCTAGCTGAGCTTATCTTGTGCGCCGTGAGTCCGTAGGTCAAAGGGCGTGGCTCCCAGCGCTCAATTCACTTTGGCGTGCTCGCCATGTAATACGATTGGCTGTCACGCCCACATACTTGATCGTAGACGCTTCAAACTTGGTGCAAAAATCTATGGCGAGACCCTGAACGATCCGACATATTATTTGCCTACGTCGCTCATAGCGCCCCCCGGTGGTAACAGGAAGTGAACTAAAATTCATTAAAAATACATAGTTGACCCCATCAACTTCATTCCACTTCTAAAACATGCAGAACCAGTTGGTGAAGCTACATTATGAAGACTGTGAAGCTACGAGTAATGGCGTCCCTGTGGGGCGTGGCTACCATTAATTCCTCGCCATGAAAATACGTTTGGCTTTTTGATGGCTTTAATGAACTCGTATCATCATGAAACTTTATACACAGGTCCAGGGTGGAGACCTCTTCCATCTGATAGGGGTGTCGCTCATGTGGCCCCCTAGTGGAAACCGGAAGTGCCATTTTTTGCATCAACATTGTCCGATTTCCACGAAACTTCACATGTGTGATGAGGGACTGACCCTGAACACACCTGCACACATCCCATTACTGCCCCCTAGTGGACGAACCTTTAACAGCTCATAACTCCCTCATGCTTTGTCCGATTTCCACGAAACTTCACATGTGTGATGAGGGACTGACCCTGAACACACCTGCACGCATACCATTACTGCCCCCTAGTGGACGAACCTTTAACTGCTCATAACTCCCTCATGCTTTGTCCGATTCACTCCAAACTTCACATGAGTGATGAGGGGCGGCCCCTGAACGCACCAGACCACATACGGTGACTGCCCCCTGGTGGATGAACGAAACATTGCATTTTTGGCCTCCTTCCAGGTTTTTTCTCCATTTCTGCTCCGCGCCACGGCCCCGGCGTGCCTCAGGCCCCGCGGTGGCATGGGCGAGCGAGGGCCCGCCATCGCCGCTTGCGGCTTTAATTATTATTATTATTATTATGCCACTTCGAACGCCATTTCGACCCCTTTCCCAAGCCGGGAAACGGACGAAATTTTGCACGCACGTGGGGCCTGTGGCAACTTAGCGTTGAGTGGTGGTCTCGCATGTGGGCGTGGCCAAATGGCAAAATAGCGCCCCCTACAAACTTTTCAAAAACCCATAGGGAAAAAAATGACGTTAACGAAAGCGGACCAAAGTCGGGAGACATATTTATCAATGCGAGATGAACAAAAAATCCTCTTATGGCGAAGCCCAAAACCCAACAGGAAGTCGGCCATTTTGGTTCAAATTTCGCTTACGCAAAACGAACTCCTCCTAGGGGTTACGCCCGATCGGCTCCAAATTGGGTTCAGAACATCGTCAGACCTAGCTGAGCTTATCTTGTGCTCCGCAGGTCTGTAGCTCAAAGGGGTTGGCCTCTGGCGTGCCCCGAAGTTTGGCGACTGTTTCGGTGCTCGCCATGTAAATACGAACGGCTCTCATGCCCACATACTTGATCGTAGACGCTTCAAACTTGGTGCAAAAATCTATGGCGAGACCCTGAACGATCCGACATATTATTTGCCGACGTCGCTCATAGCGCCCCCCGGTGGTAACAGGAAACGTACAAAAATTCGTTAAAAATACGTAGTTGACCAAATCGACTTCGTTACACTTCTAGTACATGCAGACCCGGATGGTGAAGCTACATCATGAACGCTTTGACCCTACGAGCAACGGCGTCCGTGTGCCGCCGCGGCGAATGTGTATCATCCCAATTTAAATTTTGTTTGCCTTTTACGTGCACATACTTCGTCGTAGCCACTTGAAATTCAAAGGAGATGACGATGGCTCCTCCCTGAACGTTTTGATGTATCGACTTCCTGCCTGGCTCATAGCGCCCCCCGGTGGTAACAGGAAGTACGCAAAAATTCATAAAAAATCCATACTTCGCCCGATCAACTTCATTCCACTTCTAATACATGCAGAACCAGTTGCTGAAGCTACATTATGAACGCTGTGAAGATACGACGAAGGGCGTCCGTGTGCCGCCGCGGCGACTGACGATTTTTTATCGTACAATTACGTTTGCCTTTTTCGTGGCTTTAACGAAGTCGTGTCCTCACGAAATTTCATCCACGGGTCAAGAATGGCGAGCTCTTTCAGCGGATAGAGTCGTTTCCCATGGGCGTGGCTAAATGCCTCAATAGCGCCCCCTAGAAGTTTTTCCGAATTTCTCCATAGACAAATTTCGCTTACTTTGTCGTACACATACGAAACTCGACACACACGTGTATCATACCCAAACTTACCAAAAATTGAATTGGAGCCACGCCCTAAACCCAACAGGAAGTCGGCCATTTTGGTTAGCATTTCTTTGACGCAAAACGAACTCCTCCGAGGGAGTTCGCCCGATTGACTTCAAATTGGGCACGGAACATCTCCAGACTGAGCTGATTACGGCTTGTGCTCCGCAGGTGTGTAGGTCAAAGGGTGTGGCTACTAGGGCACGGCCAAGTTCCCGAATTCAGCTAAAAAGGTTTAAATGCTATCACGCCCACAGATTTGATCGCAGCAGCTTCAAACTTGGTGCACATGATGATGGCGTGACCCTGAACGATCCGACATATTATTTTCCTACGTCACTCATAGCGCCCCCCGGTGGTAACAGGAAGTGCGCTAAAATTCATTAAAAATACATAGTTGCCCCCATCAACTTCATTCCACTTCTAAAACATGCCGAACAAGTTGGTGAAGGTATTTCGTGAACGCTATGACGCTACGGCTAATGGCCCCCTTGTGGCGGCGACAGGAATAGCGCTCCATCGTGAACTGCCACCTCCCACGGATTTTGCCCGATTGACTTCATATTCGCTACAGATCATCAGGAGACCGAGCTGGTCAAACACTATTAAAAGCTTTTCTCTACGTGAAACGGCGTGGCTGCTAGGGGGCGACAAAGTTGGCCAACTGCTCGTTTAGTCGCCATGCTATTACGTTTGCCTTCCACGCCCACATACTTGGTCGTAGTCACTTCAAAATTTCAGTACATGATCAGGGGCCCGCCCTGTACGCCTCCATTTGATCGTACGCTAGCTCGCTCAATACGCCCCCTTGTGGACACAGGAAATGTCGCGTTTTGCATCGACATTGTCCGATCAGCTCGAAACTTCACATGTGTGATGAGGTCACGACCCCGTACGCAACGGCCCACATCCCGTTACCGCCCCCTGGTGGACGAACCGTAAACCTGCCGTAACTCCATCGTACGTTGTCCGTTTTGCTCGAAACGTCACGTGTTCGACGAGGGGACCGCCCTCGACGCAGCCGCCCACGTCCGGTTGCGCGCGGGGGTTTTCGAAGAGCGGCCCGGGGGTAGCGGGGACGCCGAGTGGCGTGGAGCGAGGGCCCGTCATAGCCGCTTGCGGCTTTAATTATTATTATTATTCTGTACACTTCTTCCGTTTTTCGGTCTTTAACTACTTCTTCATACTTTCTACTATTCAAACAATTCATATATCAAAACGTGCAGCTTCTTCAGGAGATCATTGGATCCATTCAACTTTTTCATTATCATTCATACTTTTCAAAATATTCAAACTTTATTGAAATTTTTTTGCCATAGGAATACATTGAAACGGTCTTCAAACTCTTAAAATCTTCTTCTTTGAACTTCAACTGCTTCAACATACTTTCACCTACAGACCTCATTCAACTTTTAAAATGTTCACAAAACTTTCAAGTATTCATGTTGCATTCAACTTTTTCATATCTTCTACCATTATTGATCAGTACCCTTCAACTGTTCATGATCATTTTTTGACAAAATTAAAATTTAACATGGGAGTCAATGGCACGGAATGTTCAGAGCTAGAGTGGTGATGACATCAGCTAGAGTGACAGAGAGTCTAAAAATCCTCTGACACTTTGCTCTCTAACCTGTCACCACGGCCACAAATTTCACTCTAGACACATAATTTCCCCCACTTTGGTAGACAAACTTGTGCTGTGTCTCACAGTCTGCTCGAAAACGCAGAGAGACTAACAGAATTTAAACTCGGAGCCTCTAAGTGCAGCCAGTTCCCTCTCTTCCTCTCATTGACTCCCATTGAAAAGTAGGAGCAGATTTTCTGAGAAAAGCAGAAATGACCTCCTTATCTTTCCTGCGACAGTGAGAAAAGTTTTTGCCCTACAAACATTTAATGCACATTGGCTCGCTCAGGAAGGTCTCCTTGCCCCGATAGTCATGACCACATTCTGATAAGAGGTACGGTTCTCTTTTCAGAGGCTGTTGTTCGGGAGCTCTACCAAGCTCAAATCTCACTGCTCTGCTCTGTGTGGTGCAGACACAGAGAGAGAGATGTACAACAGATGATTGAATGTTCAGGAAGAGAGACATGCTAAGGATGAGCTCCTGATTTAAAACTGAGGTTTTGGATTGTCAAGAGAGATACAAACATCAAGAACAACTGGAATACCTTCACAGATAAGACGGTTATATTTTTCTACCGATTTCTCTCTTTTTTGGACTTTGAAACCTCATTGTAGGTTAATTTTCTCTTTCCAACTGACAAACATGGCTAGCTAGCTAATAAACTGCCAACTGCTCTGTGAGGCTCAGCTTCCCACAAGGAACCAGGTGGGACAACAACACTAACCTGAGAGCAACAAAGACAGAGGAGAAGCTTACTTTCTGATTTCTTGCTAGCTAAGAAACTGTTTGTTTGTTGTTTTGTTTTGTTTTGTTTTTGTGTTGCTGCTAGCTAGCTGACTAGAATCACTACAACCTTGGCAGTTGTTTGGTTGCTATAGCAACATGGCCACTGAAACTACAGCAGCAGCAGCAAGGGACACGTTGCTCCTCCAGTTTTTTGAGTACCCTGAGGAGATAAAGTCAGAAAACGGAAGAGTGCAGTTCAGGCATAGAGTCCAGAGAGAATACCCAGAGACTTTATATGCTGACCGCTTTAATAGCACTGGTGTTATTACCAATCTCCTGTTTTACACCGAGCATATCACTGCATGGCATACAGCCATATCAAAGCACTACAGCTTCAACGTAAAGAGAGGAATCTGCAAGGGAAGACAAATTCAGATCTTTGAAGATGAAGATAAGTGCCAAGAGAGAAGGGTATTGACCATCAACTTTTACCAAAATGGCACAGTCATGGTGCAAGGCAATGAAGCTGCCCTTGGTTCCTTTGTACAGAGCTTTCCTACCCTGAAGAAAACAGCGGCAGCTAAAAAGAACACAGGAAGCACACCGAGCTCTCCCACCACCACACGCACTACTACAGTGGACAGCCAGGTCCATGGCACTGCTCAAAGCCCCCCCATGCCTGACCACAACAACCAGCATCCAGACCAGCACACCATCAGCCTCCTGAGAGACAGACTGGCTCTACTAGAGGTAGAGATGACCGAGCTGAGAGAACAGCTCCCTACCAGCACCACACCACAGCCTGACCTTCAGGAACAACTCAGCCAATATAAGCACCAGATGGAGACTACTACACAAGAGCTGAGGGAACAGATCTCCACCCTGCAGAAGGACAAACAGGCCCTCGCCACAGAGCTGGGGGAAACAAAAGACACCATGAGAAGAGAAATAGCGCAGATGAGAGACGAGATGACAAGGGAACTATCAGCCATCATGGTAGAGCTACAGTACAGAACACAGACTGTAGAAATACCTATAGAACAGCCACAACCTCTCACGCCCCCCAGCCCTCCAATCACTGAGCCCCCACCACTCAGTGAGGATGCTGCAGAGGAAAGACCCCCAGCCCCCTGCCAGCCCCCCCCATCCAGCACCTCACAACGACAGCCCCTCACGCTGAAAAAAGACACAGAGGTTGCTATTCTTATTGACTCGAGCGGCAAATTCATCCAGGAACAAAAGCTCTTCCCCAATATGAAAGTGTCAAAGATCTGGTGCCCCACAACTGAGGCTGCGCTCCAAATCCTTTCCCACCCTGAATTTGGCACACCAGGCCATATTCTGATCCACACCGGCACCAACAACCTGCGCGAAGAGCAGGAAAAGGTTGGTAGTCTGGTCACCAAGGTAGCAGAGGAAGCAGCCGCATCCTTCCCGAACTCACGGATCACCATCTCTACCCTGCTACCCCGCAGAGACTTTCACCCCAAGACCATCCACAGGGTGAACACTGACATCACCAGAGGCTGTGCCTTGCTCCCTAATGTACATGTTGCACATCATCCAACCATAACTCCTGAGCAACTGTTTGACCACTCCCACTTAAAAAAGCAGGCAGTGGGCATATTTACAAAATCGCTGAAGGATGTGGCACTGGGCCGTCAAAGCCTCCATCTCACACCAGCCAGAGGACCACCCAGAGGAACTACCAGGGACCATCACTATGCAACAGACCCCGTCAGGAGCCAAAGACCTCCCAGACATCTACCCAGACCCAGCGCACCCCACAGACCCCCACCACAATACCACCACCTCCTGCAGCAAAGTCAGATAGGCCCTGACTCAGGCTACTACCCCACACCAAACCAGAGAGTCTACCAGAACCAGGAGCCTGGTCCCCGGCCCCGACCCGACCCTGTCCCACAGCCACAGCAGACAGAGTCACAAGCCCCACGCAGCTACACAGAGGCCCTCCAAGGACGAGTGGACCAAGAAGGGATGCATGAGATCAAACAACTCCTTCAGTATATCTGCACAAAACTGAACTAGTATTGAAACGAGACACACACACACACACACACACACACACACACACACACACACACACACACACACACACACACACACACACACACACAGTCAAGAATATCTCTCAATTAATTTATTTATTGATTTTATATGAATGTATTTATTTATTTATTGATATATTAGTTTATTTATTGATGTACTATCTATTGATATATTAGTTGGTTGATCTATTACATATGAATTTATTTATTGATATATTAGTTTATTTATTGATATACTATTTATTGATATATTAGTTTATTTATTGATATACTATTTATTGATATATTAGATAATTAATCAATTTGATATCTTTGAAAGAATACTTTTAAGAATATTTTTAACTATAGATACATGTCCATTTTTTTATACAGTTCAATGTTTGTGGCTCTCTTGACAGTCCAATTGTTCTCACTTGTTTTCTATCCTACCTATCGCTGTCTTGTATGAAATCCCTTTCAATATGCATGTGGAATATACAGGGCCTAAA
Source organism: Trachurus japonicus (assembly GCF_045865225.1). Classification (NCBI taxonomy): domain Eukaryota; kingdom Metazoa; phylum Chordata; class Actinopteri; order Carangiformes; family Carangidae; genus Trachurus; species Trachurus japonicus. The sequence goes on from NC_140920.1 coordinate 30,706,817, forward strand.
ATCTTCAACCTTCGGGCTGAAGAGTTTGGCGCCAGAATTGAAAGCAAACCTTACAGATATTGATATAATCATTCTACAGGAAACATGGTGTAAAGCTGACACTATTACCCACTGTCCCAGCAATTATAGAGAAATGATATTACCATCTCAGAAACACAGCAACACAAACAGAGGTAGGGAATCCGGAGGATTAATCATTTGGTATAAATCTGATCTACATATTCAAATTGATCCCATAAAAATGGGCAAATACTACATATGGTTAAAACTAAAGAAAGAGCTCTTATTAACAGATAGGGAATTATTCATGTGTGCAATATATATCCCTCCCTCCGAATCCCCCTACTTCTCAGAAGACACCTTCCACAACCTAGAGACAGAGATAAGCCATTTCCAGGCCCAGGGAAATGTGCTCATCTGTGGAGACACAAATGCACGCACAGGAACACTCACTGACCTCACAGATCCACAAGGAGACAAATACATCACAAATGGAAATATCTTTAACACTTTCACTCTGCCCCACAGGAATAATAGTGACCAGGTCATCAACAAGAGCGGAAGAGAGCTGGTGCAGCTCTGCCAGAGCCTCAGTCTGTACTTTGTCAACGGTAGGGTACGGGGGGACAGCCTGGGTAGATTCACCTACTGCTCACCTCTTGGCCACAGTACTGTAGACTACATGATCACAGACCTTGAACCTTCCTCTCTCAGCTCATTCACTGTTAAACCACTAACCCCTCTGTCTGATCACAGCCAAATTACCCTGTTTATTAAAAGATCAGACATTGAAAGGGTAAACACAGAACCCAATAAGCTGTACAACATCAGAAACTCATACAGATGGGACCAAAACAGTACAGAACAATACCAAAGGGCAATTGACACCCCAAAAATCCAAACACTTTTAAATAATTTTTTGGATTGTACTTACGCTTGCAATAAAGAACACCTCAATCTAGCAGTGAACAATATTAACAATATATTCAGACAAACAGCAAAAGAAGCACAACTAAAATTGACCAAGAACAAACCAAAATCGATAACGAATAAAAACTGGTTTGATACAGATTGCAAAATGATTAGGAAAAATCTTAGAACGCTATCAAACCAAAAACACAGAGACCCCCACAATGCTGACTTACGCATTCTATACTGTGAAACCCTAAAACTCTACAAACGTACACTCAGACTCAAAAAACAGCAATATAACAAACAGCAACTGACAATAATTGAAGAGGCAATCAACACAAACAACTTTTGGCAACACTGGAAAAACCTAAACAAACCTCAACATCAAGAATTGGCCATACAAAACAGTGATGTATGGACCACTCATTTTAAAACACTGTATCACACTGTTCAAATTAATGCTAACACAGAGCAATCTCAAATTCAAGAGAAGCTAACTAAATTAGAACTAGCTATAAAACATTATCAGAATCCATTAGACTCACCCATTACTGAGCAGGAACTCCTAAAGAGACTGCAGACCCTCAAATCTAAAAAAGCTTGTGGGCCTGATGGCATCCTGAATGAGATGCTAAAACACACGGACAAAAAATTCCAACTGACCATATTAAAACTGTTCAATTTGGTTCTGAGTGTAGGTTTTTTTCCTGAGATCTGTAATCTCGGACTTATAACCCCAATATATAAACATGGAGACAAATTTGACCCTAATAATTACAGAGGCATCTGTGTGAACAGTAATCTGGGGAAGGTTTTCTGTAATATTATGAACAACAGACTTATGAACTTCCTTACCAAACACAATGTCTTGAGCAAAAGCCAAATTGGATTTATACCAAAACAACGCACAACCGATCATATTTATACCCTACATACCCTAATTGATTAACATGTAAACCAAAATAAAACCAAAATGTATGCCTGTTTTATTGACTTCCAAAAAGCTTTTGATTCTATTTGGCATGTTGGATTGTTGTATAAAATGCTTGAGAGTGGCATAGGGGGTAAAACATATGATATCATTAAATCAATGTATTCTGGCAATATGTGCAGTGTAAAAATTAGTAACATGAGGACAGAATATTTTACCCAAGGTCGAGGCGTCCGTCAGGGCTGCAACCTCAGCCCTGCACTCTTCAATATCTATATTAATGAATTGGCAACCACCCTAGAAAAGTCCTCGGTACCTGGTGTAAGTCTCCACAATCAGGAGATAAAATGTCTTCTCTTTGCAGATGACCTGCACTGCATGAAAAGTGGGATTTTCGACAGTTAGCAGCACTGTAGATTGTCGTGGAAGTTCAGGTTTGTGACTGCATACGACAATTTCCAGGAAACACCCACAACTGTCGGGAATTGTCGGGAATTGTCAGAAATTGCCCTGGGCTTTACTGGGCAGTCCCCCCCCCCATCACCCCCCTCTCCCTAATTCAAGGGGAGGCTTTAACATGTAAATGATCATGCTGTGAGCTATACAAATGCAAATCAGTGTAGCATGGTAGCAGGGGGAGTCTTATTCCAGGTAACATTTTTCTAAAAGGTATTAACTGAATTTTAATCCTTATAAAACCCACTGTCGATTTAAAACATCAAATAAGTTTTTATGCTGAGAAGTACAATGGTGTATTAGGGCCATGTGTAAAAAAACAACAAAAAAGCAACTATTTTAAAAGAAACTTAATCAGAGAAAAAAAAAATTGACTTTAATCATCGCCTAAATAGGTTTTTACAAATTATGTAAAATGTGTTATGTACTACAATGTTATGTAGAAAAGACAGACAAAATCGTTTATTTCAACCATTTATTTCAATCATTTGTTTGTCAAAAAAAAAAAAGTTAGAATGTGAATTCCATGTAAACATCTCAGTTTGCACACAACATCTCAGTTTCCTAGAGTTCAATCACAGTGCATAGTGGCATGACTACAGTGACCTTCTCTTTGGTCTTGCTTAAATGAACTGTAGACGTGTTGACCACACATCGCCCAGCAATGCGCTCAACAGGCAGAAAAGATGCTGGGTATGACGTGTCTGTTCCCTGCAAGCTCCAAACTTCTACTGGCTTTCCATAAAAATGTCTGTCTGGGTGTGGATGAAGCCAGGAAACTTGTGCTAGAACATGTTTGAATGAAGTACCATTTGATACAACATTAACCACTATAAACTGCTTTATAATGGCTGGTCGTGGTTCTGCTCGAGGGTCAAGGACAGGGTCCTCAAAACTGTTAGTGTTTCCACACCATTTAGCATATACATATGCAGACCTTTCTGCTCTAGATCCATCAATTGAGTACGTTACATTGAGATATGATACCTGTTTGCATGTCATGGCAAAACAGCCAACGTCAGTGACACAAGGGTACATCCGATAATACATAGTCAACATTGCATTTCTGTCAGGCTCATCCAAGACTGTCATGTGGAAGGGAGACCGAGGCACCACTGTACAGTTTTCGAAGATAAGTCTTTCTGCTGACACCAAAGCACTGTGCTTCACATAAAGCATATCAGCTGTGTCACTGCATGACAAAGTCCCAACCATTTGTCTTCCTAAAATACTGGCAAATTCAGCACCATATTCACATGTCCATGGCATATGAAGCTGTTGGCTCTGCTGAAATTGCCTCATAATCTGGACCTCAATTGCCCTATTGTTGTTATTAAACTTTCCCAGTATTCCATTAAAACGCTCAAATGAAAAACACCAAAAAGAATATACTGGTCCGTAATCCAACATGCACTCTTTCAAATGAAGATGTAGATGCATGTTGGGGGTGCAGTGCAATGGGCCAAACAGTTTGACAAATTTTGAGAGAAATGTCTGCAGGTATCCATCTGCTTCTTCCAGTCTATTGATGGATATGACTCTGGAGCAGAGTATGATACAAGCCTGCACAAAGTCACACCACATGTCATAATGCCTGTTGTTGATAAGCCCCTTAAGACAAAACAGTGAGTAAATAGTTGTCCAGTTTTTCCACTGATCAGCTGTGAATCCTGCAAAACCAGATGAAATCCGTAAGGGAATTCTTCCAACCTCACAAGGTACTTTGATGTTTTCTACTCTAGCTTGAAGTTCATCAAGGCTTTTTGTTGTTAAAATTCCTAGTTCTGTCCACAGTCTGAATACATGTCTTGCCGTACCAAGGAGAAGGTTGTGCATTGGATCTATGACGGCAAATCTGATGGCATCATAGTAACTCAAGCGGAAAAGTTCTGACCATCTAGCTCCATACTTGTGTTCAATTCTCTTCTGTTCAGCCTTTGTCTTTGCCCATTTGGATAATCCAGCGTAGTGTGTGTGATCCTTTGACGTGCGTGGCTCCCATGAAGACCGGTCAAAACCTGAGTAGTCCATTTTTTCACCAAAACCTTTCTTGGTGAACGTCTTCAAACACTTGTGGCATCCTGCAAATGTAAATTAAATGCAATATGTTACACACACATTTTTTATTTGAGCATTCAATGAAACAGACCAACAGCTATAAATTTAAAAAATAATGCCAATATTAACATATTTATTTTACTGATTCAATGATCAATATCAATGGTTATTAATTTCTGCGTGTTTGATTATTTCAATTACCTCTATAAGCTCCATGTCCAACAAAGCCTCCACATTTCCGAGTTGCAGGGATGTCTGATGAAAGACAAAGCAGGGCTGCTCTATAAACCTGATGTCCTAAAAATGAGCTGTCTTCCAGAATCTTGCCATGCCAAAGTTCTTGAAGCTCATCAACTAAGGGGTCTAAGAAAGAATTTATGTTAAGTGATGGCTCTTTTGGTCCAGGTATGAGTCCAACAAGAATCATATTTTCTTCCTTAAAACGGTCTTCACGAGGCAGGTTCAAAATGACCAAGTAGATGGCTCCAACTGAATATGGTGCATCTTTGAATGGTTGGAACCAGTCCACATTCAGCATCAAGGCCAAATTATTTGGCTCTGCTAAAAAAGGCTCTCCATTCACATACTGATAATCCTGCCATACTTGTCCATCATATATGTCGCCTAATACACCCTCAGGTATTTTCCTCTTCCGCCATTCTTCAAATTTCTCTGCAAATCCAGGTCTTTTAACAAGTCCTTCCAGAGACTGCACCACACTCTTGTAACAATAAGAACGTATCGGATTGACATATTCTTTACCAGTAGAAGATTTTGCCATTCTAAGCAAGGCAGAGCCACATTTCTTCCTCAATGCAGACCTCTGCTGTGGGTGATTGCAGAATGGGATGCGACTACAAGTCTTGCAAACCTTTGTACCATCCCGTTTGAGCTCATAGGCTTCAGTAAGCATATATACTGCCATGCATTTTGGACAGACCACATACTGCAAAAAATTGTCACGGATGATACCAGTCCATTTCCTCAAGGAGTATAAAGTCTTTGGAATATTGCTTGCAAAGGCAGTGAGGGAATTGACACAGAGAACATTTCCCATTATCCACATAAAGTGTTTGATGCACAGAAGAAGCAATGTGATGGCATTGTCAGATATCTTGAAAGTTGACTGCCATGACAAAAGCATCATGGCCAGTAGTTTCATCAACAAATCTTCTGGTCTTTTGGACTGATCACTTCCATGCCCTTCCCCATCTTGTATGTGAGGATGGGCTTCACTTTCCCCTTCTTCATCCTCCTCAGTCACATACTCATCCTATGCAAATGTAAAGTACACATTTAAAATGCATGAAATTACTGTACTGAGAACATGTTCATCATTATAGCCAGTATGAAAATATTTTAAAACTGTACTTTGAAAAGATCATGTGCATCTCAAACAGCTAGTAATAACCTCTTAAAATTGCTCTCTAGAAACTTCATGCAAGAAAATTTAAATTGTACACTCAGCGTAACAGTAGTAGTACTGAGAGTGAAAAACAATCATGCAAGTGAAACATGTTGGTTTTATGTAACTTAATATTATGCTTACCACATAGCAAGAGATGTCGTCATCATCTTCCATTGCCTCTGAATCGCTGGAGTCGTCCAGGAAAAGATGAATGCTTTGGTCATCTGCTGTTTCATCTGGAAAACAACCCATGCATTTAATTATTAACCACAACAGTGAAAAGCAACCACATTTTACTAGACAATTTAAATGGGACTTTCCCCAGGTTTGTCTAAATCAATACAACTTGAACATATTGAGTTTGGAAGGTTTTTCATGGGACAACCAGGCTTCATGAACCCGCACCACAGACCCCGGTGCACATGACCTGGGAGTTATTGAGCTATAATGCTCATATTTACAGTATAAAATATATACAAAATTCATATAAAATACTACATGTGTTTAAATGCAATATATAAAAAATTCATGTGACCTGTTGGCTCAAAATCAACACAGGATGGCAGGGCTAAGCCTCCTCTATGACACACACCTGTTTTTATAGCATTTAAACACATGCCTAATATTTTATATGAATTTTTAATGTATTGAGGAGTGAATGTCTGTCAAATATCCAACTTAAAACTAACTTCACTGCGGTCAAAAGTTAATGTAGTGTGTTTTTTTTAATGTTACAATATCTGTTGCCTATAACTATACAGGTGTATTACTTAAATTATGGTGCTCACCGTTGTCTGAACTTTCAGTCGCTGGGTGAATTTCCTCATATTCTTCTATCACTTCCTTTTCTGGATTCTCGGAGTGCTTATCATTTACATCGATCTCTTCAACTCCAGCCGAGCTATCTTCTGTTAGCTCTTCAGGATAGCTGGATAGCAGCAGGCTCGATACTTTTTCTGTCCTAGCCCATTTGTCTTCTTTCACCCACACTCCGTTTTTTAAAAAGCGCTTTTTGTGGTCATGATACTGTGTATGACTTAGTTCTGTGTCGCAATGTTCACAAAAGCGCCGAGGTCTTTTCTTGCATCTTGGGACGTCCATCTTGCTTTGCTTCATGGGCAACTGGCTTTTTTTTATATGTGACACGTGGGCACATCTCGCGAGTTCTTCCGTATAACAGTAAACTCCCCTGTGATTGGAGGACCCGACGAGACTTCTGGTCTCATCCAATCACGTGAGGTCATGGAGGACTAACACGGAAGTACTTGCAAGGCGTGACTATAAAAACACATCTTTCTTCCCACAACTTTTTCGCCAAATCCTGTGGTTTTTTTGGAACTTTGCTGTTGACTGTAATGGCCGGGCGACGTCTTAACTTCGCCTCCCCCTCAACTCTCTGCACGGACGCGAGCAACAACAACTTTCCACACCAAGTCCGCCGACTGACGACAGAAGAGCGCTTTTAAACGCTATGAGTGGGCTGTCTCGTCAGCTTGCTACGTTTGCTGCCGGAGTAGACTCCAGGTTGCTGTCTATAGAGACAAGATTGACTGCCTTGGAGAACAGTCCAGAGGAGCCCTGTAAGAAGAGCAGACGGGTGCACAATCCCAAAATTGCGGTAAGAATATGTTCGGTGCCTGCTTGCTAAGCTAAAAGTAGCCTAAAAGTAAAGCTTTCTTTAAGTAGCCCAAGCTAAAAGTAGCCTGAACCAGTCAAAGTTGCTTTATTAAAGTGTGTTTCTGTGTATTTACAGGACGCGGTACGCCGTCTTCACAACTCTGAGACAAATTGTAGGCGCTATAAACCAGAGCAAGGGTAAGATTAAAAGAATATGTTTTCATTTTGCTGTACAAGGAAATACGAAAAACAGATACTCATTTTAACCGTACATTTTGTTTTCACAGACTGACCTCGCCACATAATGAGGCCGTGACCTCATTTTTGCTTGACGCTCTCTCTTCAAGTCTGCCTGATGCCGATAAAGACATTATTGTGTGTAAGTAACGTTTGCTCTTTTCTGCTTACTGTTAACTGTAAGGAGGTGCATGTTAATGACGGGGTCATCCCTATGTTCCCACAGCCCTATGTTCCCTCAGCCCTATGTTCCCTCATTTCTAACTTTTGTCATCACTGAAAATTAGGCCCTATGTTCCCTCAGCCCTATGTTCCCTCATTTCTAACTTTTGTTGTCACTGAAAATTAGGCCCTATTCCCACAGCCCTTTGGTCCCACCATTGGTTGGGTTTAGGCAATGAAGAAAGGAGTTGGTTAAGTTTAGTAAAAAGATCAGGTAGAGGCTAGACAGGCCAGATAGACAGAGTCCAGATAGGTAGAGAGAGTCCAGAGGGAACATAGGGTTGAGGGAACATAGGGCTGAGGGAACATAGGCACGCTCCCGTTAATGACATGTGCCTAAGTGTTACTGTCATATACTTTTTTATTTATTTTTATTTATACTACTCATTTGTTTTCCAGCTGCCTGTAAGACGTACTATGAAACGGTGCGCAGAACATTCAGGTACAGGCAGCCAGATTTTGCAGCTCGGGCGGAGGCTGTGAAAAGTTCAGCTCGGAGTCGATCAAGGAAAAAGAGGGTAAGACTTATTATATTAGGGCCGTTCTTGGTCAATGTCACTATTTCTCACTACTTTCTTTTTATTATTACGGTTCACTCCTCTGGAACAGCCTCAAATTCAGTGATTAATAGATTTGTTGTGCCCATATGCAATGCATTGTGCAATACTGATTGAGTTATATTGAATGTTTTTACAGCTGCTGGCTGCCAGACAGAGTGTGTTGAGAGAGGATGAGGTGGCCCTGTGGCAGAGCGCCACCATAGACCTGATGTCGGATGAGGAAGACGGCATAGTTGACGGACTGTCTGGTTGGATTGTGAGGCCACCATCTTTTCGCAGCCAAGAACTCACCAATCTCTGTACCGTTCTTCAATCAAGATTAGAGGCAAATGCTCATTACAGGGCAACACACCATAGGCGTCTACGACTGTAGGATCATGGAGGAGACTGCTGTTGTGTTTGGTGCTTGTACATAGTTGTGTTTGGTGCCATTTGTAAATAGTTGTGTGTTTTGGGCTATTGTACATAGTTGTGTGTTTTGTGCTATATTATTATTTATGCTAGTAAAGCTCTTTTTGTGAATATAAATGTTGCTGGCAAATTTGCATTTTCCTTTCCTCAATAAATTCATGTCCATAGGAGGGTATATATATCGGACAGACAGATATTATTTTTATATATATATATATATATATATATATATATATATATATATATATATATATATATATAAAAAAAATAAGATGAGTGATTTCAACCAATCACGAGTGATCTTTCTGGTTTAAGAGGAGTGGTTTCAACCAATCACGAGTGATCTTTCTAGTTTAAGAGGTGTGGTTTCAACCAATCACGAGTGATCTTTCTGGTTTAAGAGGAGTGGTTTCAACCAATCACGAGTGATTTTCCTAGTTTTAAGAGTGGTAGTTTCAACCAATACTGAGTGAGGACATTGAAGCCAGGCCAGGCCACTGCTGTTCATATGCTGATTAGAGCCATTAACGCCTTCTGACCAGGCGCCGTTTCGCCGCTATTCATATGCTAATTAGACCCTCCGACCATGGTTCGTTTCCGTCAGTATGTAGCACGGACGAACGGGACGTTTGCAGTCCATAAATTGTCGTTAATTGCCGGTAATTAGGGAAATCTGCGGGCGTTTAAGGGGACGAAAATCCCACTTTTCATGCAGTGCTGGTTCTGCTATCCCCGACAGCACAGGGTCTACAGCAGAGCCTGGATCTGTTAGAGCATTACGGTCAGACCTGGGCCCTGACAGTAAACCTCAAAAAGACAAAAGCAATGATATTTCAAAAAAGATACAGATCCCAAGATATTTTACCTAAATTCTCAATTGGCACACAACAGGTAGAATACTGCACACACTACACCTATTTAGGAATAAAAATAAGTTCAACCGGAAATTTTAATGAGGCAGTTCATGAACTGAGAGAGAAAGCACGCCGGGCTTTCTATGGCATAAAGAAAAATATACAAACTGAAATACCAACACGAATCTGGCTAAAATTAATTGAATGTGTTATTGAACCGATTGCACTCTATGGCAGTGAGGTGTGGGGTCCACTTACAAAACACAACTTTATTCAGTGGGATAAACACCCCATTGAGACCCTGCATGCAGAGCTGTGTAAAATCCTTCTGCATGTCCAGAGGAAGGCGACAAACAATGCATGCAGGGCAGAATTAGGCAAATACCCACTAATAATAAAAATTCAAAAAAGAGCAATTAACTTTTGGACACATCTAAAACTAAGTGACTCCCTCTCGTATCATTTCCAAGCCCTGCAATGCCAAGACATGAGCAGTAGAAACCCCCTTACCCAACTAGTCCTGAGGCTGAGATCACAAACCTGCCCTACTGGCACATCCCAGGAACACAACACCTCACCAATCAGACCCAACCAGATTACTAAACATCTGAAACAAGACTACATCACTTATTGGCAAACACAAACAAAAACACAGAGCAAAATGCAGTGCTATCTGGCCCTAAATCGACAGTACACCACAGCAGATTATTTGAGCATGGTGACTGATCAGCAATTAAAACAAACCCTGACAAAGTACAGACTGAGTGAACACAGCCTTGCTATTGAAACAGGGAGGCACAGGAAAACCTGGCTCCCTGCAGAGCAGAGGCTGTGCTGTCACTGCAGCCTTAACCAACCAGAAACAGAACTGCACTTCCTCACCAAATGTGAAAAATATCTAAATATTAGAGAAACCTATTTCCTAAAATTTGAATCTATAACAAAAGGTTTTTTAAAACTATCAGATGAAGAAAAACTTCCCATCCTGCTAGGGGAAGAACCAAAGAATAATAAACTAGCAGCAGTCTATGTCTCTGCCTGTCATAGACTGAGGGACAGGGAGTGACACTCGTCAGCTGACACAAATGTTGTTGTTTGGTGTTTTGTTTATTGTATTTACAATGATTATACGTCTTTCTTCAGTGATGACAACACTATACTGTAAATGTTGTTTGTATTATTTTTCTTTAATTCCAAACGCTTGCTTTGGCAATATATACCATGTATGTCATGCCAATAAAGCCAATTGAATTGAATTGAATTGAATTGAGAGACACACACACACACACACACACACACACACACACACACACACACACAGCTAGACAGACACAAACACACAGACACACTGGCTTACAGCTCATAATCAGCCTCTAAATTAGTTCATATCTTTGAGGGGAATTTTTAAACATCTCTAACTGTGCGTTCACACCAAAAGCTTCCAAAGCGTCAAAAACGCTCAAGGGTGGGCGTCAGACAAGACAGCTCCCAAAACGGCAAATATTTTCAGCCGCTTTGGCCGCTCGTCACGTGACTGACGCCAAAGTTCGATCGCGCTGGTCATTGGGGAGCCGAAATACAAAAAAAGAAAAAAAAAAGGCAGCCGACGGACATCTCTATTCTGACAGGCTGCCGCCAGCTGCCGCTTAACCGCGTCATATAGCTAAACTGTAAATATGCAGGATTTCTACATTTTCCTCAAACTTTTTATTGACCTGTTTTACTTTTACCATTCAGATATGTTGTAGTTATTTTTAGTTATTCTCCCCTTTAACAGATTGTATCTATATTATTCTACTTTTACACTTCAGATATTGTTTCATCTATTAGTAATGGTTCAAAAATGTTTTCAAACTGTTTTAAATAAATCTGAGTGCACTTTAACCTTTCAATTCATTCATACTATTCTTCACTAATTCAAGTAATTACCACCCATTTCATACATCCTCCATCTTTCATCTTCTACTTTTACTATTCAGATATTGTTTAATCTACATTAGTAATGGTTCAAAAATGTTTTCAAACCTTCAGACATTGAAGGTGAAGTTGTAGGCAGTGGATATGACTCACTCACCAAACAGATGGTCAGCAGAGTGGACAACCTCAAGAGAGGAAACACTTCACTTTCGTTAAAGAGACAAAGTATTAGCAACAGTGAAGGAGAGGATACCCCAACTCAGAAAAAAAGACTAGACACTTATGGGTGTACAAACTGGCAACCAACACAGCTGCCACCTGATGAAACCCCTGAATCTCAGAAACATGCACAAGAAGAGTTAAAGAAAATGTGGAGAGAAAGATGCTGTGACAGCAAAGCCATTGAGAATATGATGAGAGTCACTTTCTTCACTCAGAGAAAGGACATTATCAGTGGGACTGAGACTTCTGACTTGTTAAAGGAATGGCCATATCTGTTTGAGACAACTGGCATGAAGACTCATTTTAAAGAGCTTACAGGTGTGGACATGGAAGACAAAAACATAGCAAATAAATGTGCCAGAGTCATTTCATTTCTTAAATCGGCTGACAAGCCAGGGAAGATGGAGACCATCTTCAGGGAAATGGAAACATCAAGCAAAAATGCTGCAGATGTGAATGTTGCTGTGTTTCTTCCACTACTCCTCAAGTACTTCAATGAAGAAGAAGAACAGATGTTCTACAAAGTGGATCAAACAACCCTGCCCTCTGAAGTGGACTGTGCTGGACTTCCAAGTACACCATGTATTGTTGTTTGCGGTATGAATATTTATCTTTCTCCACCACAATAAATTAAAACCAAAAAACAGAAAACTATTAGTACTATTACTTTGTTATTGTTGTACTGGACTCAGTTGTAAGATAATAATTTAATTGTATTTTTCTCTTGTCCTTCTCTTGTCCCTGTACACAACAGGAAACTCGACTTTGGCGGCAGAGAATTTCATGCTGTCTGTTGACCAGACCATTGTGAATGGCCACATCAGAATCTTCAGTGATGCTCTTTTGCTGATGTTTGGTTCGTACTACTGTATGAACATATCTTACCCAGCAGCCCAAGCATCAACTTTGGAGTTCTTACAGAGGTAAGACACCACTAGTCAATTCAATACATCAAAATAAGATATATAATGCACATACTGTAAAACTGAGCACTGCTCAAGTGCTGAAATGCTGAAATACTCACCTGTTGGTCACAATGTGGTACATTCTCACACCTTTAAGTTCATGATCCACCCATCAATTTATTTTATTTGGATATTATATTTATTTGGGGGAATGCTTAGAGATTTGTGGAGGTGCAGGTGCTTTACTTTCAGCCTACATGCAGAGCAGGAAAGCCTGACTGTGCATGAGCACTCATGCCAGGAATCACTCAGACCAGACAGGAGCCAGCACTGCCACTGAGGAGGCCCCACTAGGAGGAACTTTACTGAAGATGGTGCTGGGTCCTGTCCGGTCTGGGAGACCCGTCTCCTGCCATGAGTAGTTGCAGTCTGCAGGCAGTTGGCAGATAGATCTCCGGTCAGGCTTTCCTGCTGTGCATGTAGGCTGAAAGTAAAGCACCTGTACTTCCACAAGTCTCCAGGCATTTCCTGAATTTATCAAAAGGCCACAATAACAAAATAATAAAATCAAAAACTTCATTTTAATGTTCTGATTTTATTGTAAGAGAAAAACAACCTTATTTTCTCTTTTTCTGATTGAGTTATGAAAGATTGACCCATACACTGAGTAGGACAATGTATTATTGACCTCTTTGAATTTTTTTAAAATAAAATTTCAGGAATTTATAAAAAAAAAAGACATTTTCTATCACAAGGGAGAGTTATCACTAAAAAATGATGTGAAAACTGCCCCCTACTGGATGAAAATGGTCCAAACTTTACCTGAGAGTTCATTTTTGTTTTTCAGGTTTTTAGACTGACTGTGTCTCTTATTTATCCTTGATTCATGCTCATGTCAAGTTACAGAAACAAGTGCTTGTTAATTCTTATTTATGAAATAATGACAAAACAAAACTCAAATGCCCAAGAAACCTTTGAGTAGCAGATCCTCCTGACCGAAGTTACGTTATTCTCCCTGAAATAGTATTTACACTACTAATACTAATACTAATACTAATAACAGTAATAATGGCTTGGATTTATATAGTGCTTTTCAATCACCCAAAGCGCTTTACAGAAACCATTATTCATTCATACACATTCTTACCAGTGGTGGTAAGCTACGTTTGTAGCCACAGCTGCCCTGGGGCAGACTGAGGGAAGCGTGGCTGCCATTTCACACCAAACCCCCTCTGACCACCTTCAAACATTCAAACACATTCATACACAATTCACATACACAGTACTCACATGTTAATCTTTTCATTACATCACTGTTCCACAGTTCCTGTATGTCCAAATACTCTTTCACAAGTAAGCTCTGTCTACACTGTTGTGTAACTTTTTTGCAAATGTATGACAACATTACATTACAGTACAGTCCACACTTACTAAAGTTGTTTTTTTTTTTTCATTTGACAGGTGCCTCTTCAAGATAAATCCAGACAAGGGATCAAAAGTGGAGCGGAACGCCACCAAAAAACAACTTGCCGTCAGTCCAAAGGTTCTCACACTCATCACCAAAATTGCAGACTACGAGTGGAGGGAATAAGAAGTGCTCACAAGTTATGGATACTTTGTCTAAGTCACAGACTATTATGGATTAATGTCAAGTGAGGTTTCATGTAAGCTATTTGTTATGTAGCTTTGTTATCAATGTTCTAATGAGGTTTGACAAAGTCTGTAATCAATGTTGTGGATTTATGGTTACTTGACCAGGTTATGGATGACTTGGATAGAGTGTGTATTCATTTACAGTGAGGTTTGACTAAGTTTGTTATCAATGTTTTGAATGTATGGTCACTTGACCAGGTTATGGATGACTTGGATAGTGTGGATTAATTTACAGTGAGGTTTAATGTAGGCTTGTAATCCATGTTGTGGATGTACAGTACAGTGACTTGACCAAGTTATGGATACCTTGGATAGAAATAACACTGAACTCAACTTTTTTTTTTTAACTTTTATTTCATTTCCAATGGTTACCTGTTACAATAAAAATACTGAAAATGGAAAATTGTAGCTGTTCTTGTTCAGCTTACTCTCATTTGAGTACAACAATTCATTTAAGCCCCTTTTCCCACTGGCCAAAAAACAGTTTAAACCATTTAAAATAAAAATAATTCTGGTGTTATTAGGTGAGGAATTTTTAGTTGAACGTCCTTTTAAATATTCAGGAAATTAATGTAAAAGGAAAAAAATGTACACCCAACGTGGAGTTAAGTCTTTTTGGCATGTTTTGAAAGATTAATCAAATTATTGTGTTGTATTCTGTTATATTACATCTAATATAAAGTAATATACAGTTTTTTTACTTAAAACAATGCCATTAAAACCAACTAATAACAGCACATTTCTGTAAATTTAAGCATTATTATTCATATTACAATGTTAATTTACCATCTTTATGGGTAACTTAATTGTTTTAAAACGTAAAATGTTTGTAATTAAACGTTAAAAACAACGTAAAATAACATTTGATATGATCTAAAAATGGTAAATTCTTGCAATTTTAAACCCAATATCTAGTTTTTCTACAGTTTTTTGATATATTTTGAAAGATGAATCACATTATTTTTGTGTCATATACTGTTTTATTACATCAAACACAAATTATTATACAACTTCTTTACATAAAATAATGTCATTAAACCAATTAAAAACAGCACATTTCTGTAAATTTAAGCATTATTATTCGTAATCCAGCATTTACTTACCATATTTTTAGGTAATTTAATTGTTTTAAAATGTGAAAATGTGTTTAAAATGAGGCAAAATCTTGTTAAAATTACAACTAAAAACTGTATTTTAATTATGGAAAAAAACTGTATTTTTATGAGGAAGTAATTTTCCGTTATTTCACAATATTTTTCTGGCGCCCCAGCTGCCGGAAAATTACCGTTTTTTTAGGATTTTTTTTTTTTACAGTGTACTACTATTAATAGAGTTGGAAAGACTAAACGTCTGAACTTAAATTCATGAGAAAAATATAAATTGTTGGAGATGTTTACATCAAAAGTATAAAGTAATTGAGAGGCTGATGAATTTGAGTTGAAAACCTGTGTGTGTGTGTCTGGGTGTGTGAGTCTGGCGGTCTCTCTGTCTGCGTGTACATGTGCAGAAAGTAAAACTGTTGATAAGCGCCACAAAACTCCTCCCTCCCTAATGATCTGATTGATTACTGCGTGGCAGCCTGCCCTCAGAAGTTACCATGGCGACTATCATGCTTACATTTTACTGTGTGGAACAGTGTTGTGTTTGTGTGTTTGTCTGTTTGTGTATGTGTGCATGTGTGACTGTGTGTGAGCGTCTGTGTGTGTCTGTCTGTGTGAGTGTGATGCCTGTGTTTGTGCGTGGACATCCTCTGTCAGTCTGGTTTATCATGTGTGTGTGTGGGGCTGTGTTTAAAAACATCTTAACGAGCGGCCAGGCTGCACCTGCACTGTTCTATTTATAGACATGATAACGAGCTGGCCCCAACAGCTGGACCAACTGCACACAGAGCAGAGCAGAGCAGAGAGATTTGAGCTCAGTGCAGCTCCCGAAAACAGCCCATAAAAAGAGAACCGTACCTCTTATCAGAATGTGGTCATGACTACTGGGGCAAGGAGACCTTCCTGAGCGAGCCAATGTGCATTAAATGTTTGTAGGGCAAAAACTTTTCTCAGGGTCGCAAGGTAGAAAAGGGGGGCATTTCTGTTTTTCTAAAAAAATCAGCTCCTACTTTTATATTGAAGTGGATGAGCCACTGGAGCGGGTCTAGCTGGACAATTAGGCTCACTGAGACAATTCTGTAAGTCTGTCTGCTGTTTTGAGCACATCAGATGAGACACGACAAGTGTGGCTACAAACCGGTGAGGAAATCATGTGTCTAGAGTTTAATTTGTGGCCGTGCTGGCAATTTATCCAGAAAAAATCCTGAATGTTTTTTCGATCCCTCTCACTCTAACGATGATGTCACTCACTCTAAGCCCTGCTCGTTAAACGCAATACACAACCATTATAAAGTTGGATTTTGTCGAAAATTTTAATGATTTTAAAACAGCCAACAATGTAAAACTGTTGAAGATATCAATAAGATGAGTAATATGTGAATAGATTAAAAGTTTGTCTACAGTTTAAAAGTCAAATGGAGTCTGTGGGAGAAAGTATGCTGACGTTTTAGAGGTTCAAAGTAGTAAGAAAATTTTAAAAGTTTGAAGATGTTTTCAATGCATTCCTATGGGAAAAAATTTGCAGAAAAAGTTAAATATTTTAAAAAGTATAAATAGTTAAAAAGAGAAAAGTAATGCCGATAAAGTTAAAAAAAAGCTGCACGTTTTGATATATGAATTGTTGAAATCACACAAAGTATGAAGGACTAGTTTAAAACCGTAGAAAGGCGGAAAGTAGTAAGAAGAAAAACTAGAAAAGGCATTTCCAAGAATGGAAATGGTGTGACTGCTGACAGCAGCTGAACGCTGTTGCAGAATTAGCAAATAGTGCAAGCAGTGATCACCATACAAATGTTTGACCAAGGTCAGACTCGAACCCACAACCTCATGGTCAATAGACTTCCACTCTGCCTCTAGGCCACAGTGCACACACAGTTGCAGAGACTGTTGTCTGTTGATGAGCTGCACTCTGTCTCACTCTGACATCAAGAAAGCTTGAGAGTCAAGCTTGAATGACTTAGAATGAAAATTTCTGTGAATAATTGTTATTGAGGCAAGATTTGAACCAGTAACCTTCAGGTCTCCAGCTCAGCAAGCTAACCACTAGGCTACAGGCAGAGACAGTATGTGAGTGGCAAAGAAAACCTTTAATAAGAGGATCACTGGCTCCTGCTTAAAAAAAAAGGTAAGGAAAGTGCAGAAATTAGCCACACCAAGTAAGACTTAGAATGAAAATTTCTGTGAATTTCAGGCTGAGAGCAGCAGTTTCAACATGAAGCAAGTTATCAGAAGTCAACAGAGGACGACTGGGAAAATAATTCACTATAATTGTTATTGAGGCAAGATTTGAACCAGTAACATTCAGGTCTCCAGCTCAGCAAGCTAACCACTAGGCTACAGGCAGAGACAGTATGTGAGTGGCAAAGAAAACCTTTAATAAGAGGATCACTGGCTCCTGCTTAAAAAAAAAAGGTAAGGAAAGTGCAGAAATTAGCCACACCAAGTAAGACTTAGAATGAAAATTTCTGTGAATTTCAGGCTGAGAGCAGCAGTTTCAACATGAAGCAAGTTATCAGAAGTCAACAGAGGACGACTGGGAAAATAATTCACTATAATTGTTGATGAGGCAAGATTTGAACCAGTAATCGAACCCACAACCTCATGATCACTAAACCTTTACTCTGCCACTTCACCACAGAGAGCACAGACATAAGCATGTTGCCATTGTAATGTGATGATGTGCAGAGAGCTCCCTAGTAAGAAAGAAGTAAAGAAATTGGGGTGGATAAATGAAAGAGAGAGATATACAGAGAGCGGTAGAAAGAAAGAAAGAAAGAAAGAAAGAAAGAAAGAAAGAAATGGGGTAGAAACAAAGAAAGAGAAAAGGAGTAGAAAGAAAGAAAGAAAGAAAGAAAGAAAGAAAGAAAGAAAAAGATTGGAACAAGAGAGAAAAAAGAAAAGGACAGAAGGAAAGAAAGAAAACGGGAAGGGTAGATGGAGAAAGAAAGAAAGAAAGAAAGAAAGAACAGAAAGAAAGAACAGAAAGAAAGAACAGAAAGAAAGAAAAAGACACAGAGAGAAGGGTAGATAGAGAAAGACAAAGGAAAGAAAAACAGAAAGATAGAAGATAAAGAGAATAGAGAATGAATGAAAGAGACAGAGGGGTACTAAGAAAGAAGGAAAGAAATTGGGGTGGATAAATGAAAGAGAGAGATATACGGAGAGCGGTAGAAAGAAAGAAATGGGGTAGAAACAAAGAAAGAGAAAAGGAGTAGAAAGAAACAAAGAAGTAAAAATAAATGGGGTAGAAGAAAGAAAGAAAGAAAGAAGAAAAAGAGAGAGGGGGATGATAGATAGAACGAAGTAGATGGATGGATGGATGGAGAGGGAAATATAGAAATAAGTTATGTAAAATACAAATGAAGGAGTAAAAGAAGGAAAGAAAAAGTGAAAAAAGAGACAAAGGGTTTGAAGAGATAGATAGATAGATAGATAGATAGATAGATAGATAGATAGATAGATAGATAGATAGATAGATAGATAGATAGATAGATAGATAGATAGATAGATAGATAGATAGATAGATAGATAGATTTGACACATGTTAAAAGCTGCATCCTACAGATGTTACTGGTTCAAAATTGTGGGGTTTGTCCTGCACTGCAGGATCGCGTGAACGCGTGTCTTTTCACCACAACTGTTTTCCTCTAGGTGGCAGCACCGTACTAAATACTGCTCAGACGTTTTGGGGACAATGCTGACAGTCACACAATGTAGCCGCGATTAGGAGTGGCGCTGTTCATGATACAGAATACAAGAGGATGAAAGGAGAACTAGCTGCAGACAGTAAATAATATAGTAGCCTAGTTTTTCAATGACAAAATGTAACGACGGCAGCTACAGTAGACTATAGCCCACGTCTCACTCACAATGAGCCAACTACAGTACTGTGCAGTAGTGCCGCAGATTTCTCACTCCGCACCTTGTTTGTGAGTGCAGCTGGATGATTTCTTGTGAATGAACGGGTCTGTGTCACTTTGGGGCTGGGCGATAAAACATAGGATAAATAATTTTCCCTCGATAGAAGACGCGCCCGATACAAAGTCGATAGGTTTCATTCATCCATTTTTTGACAGACAACACAAACAGCCAGTGATAATGAGAGTGGTGACACCGTCAGCCATGCAGCCGGCCTGGACTTTTTATTTTTAATTATGAAGGATCATCTGCGCAAGGCAAAGATGATAGCATCAACAAAACACGGCGTAACACACGCGGCTGTATGGGACAGGCTTTTATTTAATTCAGAACAAACCGCTTAGCAAAAATGGAAAATATAGTCTATAATAATTAATTGATCTGTTGTTTGGCCACTGTTTGAAAATAACCCGAATTATGAGCAAATAATCTGATCCAGAGCAGCAGTCATAATCAGACTTCTTCTAAATAAACCTAAACATTAAATAACTGAGTCAGGTCGGACCATGGGGTTTTTTTTTTTCTCTTCTTCTTCACAGGAGAAAATGAGGTGCGCTGTGCTCACGGACGCGTTGATGTTTTGTGATTTATCTGCTGCCTTGACTCTGCCCTTTATACATGTGCGTTCAGATTAACAATAAGACAAGCCATGGTTGAGTTTATTGAGTTAATAATCAGCATCTTAGTACCTCTGATCCGGAGCGATAGTGTTATGAAAATCGCTACAGTTGAACTGGTCTGGTTTTTAGCTGCTCAATCTCATTGTTTCAAAGAAAAGGGATTGATTTTTATAACGAAATGAAACGAAAACAATATTATATTGATACATTGTTGTAAAAAAAATCCAAAAGAAACGAAAATGAACTAAAGAAAATAACTTTCACACACACATTAAAACAGTGCGATTGGTTGAAAGCTGATAATTAGCCATGTGCTTATAAGATGATTGGCCGAAACCAAGAACAAAGCCGCGTGAATGGCCAATCGCCATGTGTTAACGGACACACATCGACTCCTGATCTTTCCTCGTCGCAAGCCTTGATGTCTCCGCTGGTTCTATCTTCAACCTCGGACAGCATTAACATCTCTCACCAACACCCCGATGTAAGCTTGAGGCAGAGGGAGGAGGGGGAGGGGGGCTGTCGGGGTGGAGGTGCTGAAATGGAGAGCTGTCCCCCACAAGGTGCTAAAGTGAGGGAGAGGAGTGGAGAGACTGGCCGTCCTAAGAAACGCCGGTTGATTTGAGCGATTTAAGCAAAGCAAAGCCTGGGCTTTTATTTGGTTTTATTATATGCTTGTGTTTTTTCTGTATTTTTGCCTGTTTTCACTCTGCACCTGCCCTAATGTGTGTCTCCCTTGTCTCTAGTAAATGAATATTTCCCACAATAAAATGAGTCTTTAGAACAAAGAACTGATTTTTTTCTCTAGCTTTATAGAGCTTTATAGGCTATAATAACCTTGCTTACTGCTTTTTGAATCACTTGACAAAATAAGATACTTGGATATGAAAACATTTTATTGAAGAAGAAAAAACACACACACATTGTAGCATCAAGTAGCTACTGTAGGCTACTGTAGGCTACAGTAGGGTGAGGATAGGACCCTCAGATGATCTTCTCGGAGTTCGCAAGAACTCGTTGATCTTATCTATGCAGTCTTTCAAGTCCTTTCTGTCCATGCCTGGAAACTCCGTTCTCAGTGACTGCACTACAAAGTTCTTCACATCCGTCCCAGTTTGTCGTTTTGGCCCAGGCTCGGTAATTGTCCTCTGAAATGACTCTCCGGAACAGTAGGCACCCAAAACGTCCCACCTGGCCGTGGCTCTGGTGACGGACTCGAGCATGGTCTTCAGGTCCGACATGCCTCAAGCTTACATCGGGGTGTTGGTGAGAGATGTTAATGCTGTCCGAGGTTGAAGATAGAACCAGCGGAGACATCAAGGCTTGCGACGAGGAAAGATCAGGAGTCGATGTGTGTCCGTTAACACATGGCGATTGGCCATTCACGCGGCTTTGTTCTTGGTTTCGGCCAATCATCTTATAAGCACATGGCTAATTATCAGCTTTCAACCAATCGCACTGTTTTAATGTGTGTGTGAAAGTTATTTTCTTTAGTTCATTTTCGTTTCTTTTGGATTTTTTTTACAACAATGTATCAATATAATATTGTTTTCGTTTCATTTCGTTATAAAAATCAATCCCTTTTCTTTGAAACAATGAGATTGAGCAGCTAAAAACCAGACCAGTTCAACTGTAGCGATTTTCATAACACTATCGCTCCGGATCAGAGGTACTAAGATGCTGATTATTAACTCAATAAACTCAACCATGGCTTGTCTTATTGTTAATCTGAACGCACATGTATAAAGGGCAGAGTCAAGGCAGCAGATAAATCACAAAACATCAACGCGTCCGTGAGCACAGCGCACCTCATTTTCTCCTGTGAAGAAGAAGAGAAAAAAAAAAAACCCATGGTCCGACCTGACTCAGTTATTGAATGTTTAGGTTTATTTAGAAGAAGTCTGATTATGACTGCTGCTCTGGATCAGATTATTTGCTCATAATTCGGGTTATTTTCAAACAGTGGCCAAACAACAGATCAATTAATTATTATAGACTATATTTTTCATTTTTGCTAAGCGGTTTGTTCTGAATTAAATAAAAGCCTGTCCCATACAGCCGCGTGTGTTACGCCGTGTTTTGTTGATGCTATCATCTTTGCCTTGCGCAGATGATCCTTCATAATTTGTGATACATAATCATCAAGTCATAAAGCAAGACAGGCTTTATCATATTACAATAGTTTCTGTGATTTAGGCAGGGTATACAGTAGTCAGTTCTAGTTTAATAGCCTAGAGTTTAAGCTGGGGATTACTGCACAGATCACTGAGTCATCCGCCTGTCGTCCTCCGTTCTCACAGATGCCACCTGGTGGTTGTTTTCGCACATTGAGGCTTTTCATTAAAACCTCTTGTCTCGCCAAAGAAAAAAAATGCCTGAGTCTTGTGGCGTCTCGCGTGAACCACGCGTGAAGTCCGCAATTTTGAACCAGTAACATCTGTATATCCCAGGCTCCACCTGTAATTGTACTACTATTAATAGAGTTGGAAAGACTAAACGTCTGAACTTAAATTCATGAGAAAAATATAAATTGTTGGAGATGTTTACATCAAAAGTATAAAGTAATTGAGAGGCTGATGAATTTGAGCTGAAAACCTGTGTGTGTGTCGGGAGCGTGCCTATGTTCCCTCAGCCCTATGTTCCCTCAGCCTTATGTTCCCTCAGCCCTATGTTCCCTCTGGACTCTCTCTACCTATCTGGACTCTGTCTATCTGGCCTGTCTAGCCTCTACCTGGTCTTTTTACTAAACTTAACCAACTCCTTTCTTCATTGCCTAAACCCAACCAATGGTGGGACCAAAGGGCTGTGGGAATAGGGCCTAATTTTCAGTGACAACAAAAGTTAGAAATGAGGGAACATAGGGCTGAGGGAACATAGGGCCTAATTTTCAGTGACGACAAAAGTTAGAAATGAGGGAACATAGGGCTGAGGGAACATAGGGCTGTGGGAACATAGGGATGACCCCTGTGTGTCTGGGTGTGTGAGTCTGACGGTCTCTCTGTCTGCGTGTACATGTGCAGAAAGTAAAACTGTTGATAAGCGCCACAGAACTCCTCTCTCCCTAATGATCTGATTGATTACACCTGCGTGGCAGCCTGCCCTCAGAAGTTAACATGGCGACTACCATGCTTACATTTTACTGTGTGGAACAGTGTTGTGTTGTGTCTGTTTGTCTGTTTGTGTATGTGTGCATGTGTGACTGTGTGTGAGTGTCTGTGTGTGTCTGTCTGTGTGAGTGTGATGCCTGTGTTTGTGCGTGGACATCCTCTGTCAGTCTGGTTTATCATGTGTGTGTGTGGGGCTGTGTTTAAAAACATCTTAACGAGCGGCCAGGCTGCACCTGACCTGTTCTATTAATAGACATGATAACGAGCTGGCCGCTACAGCTGGACCAACTGCACACAGAGCAGAGCAGAGCAGAGAGATTTGAGCTCTGTGCAGCTTCCGAAAACAGCCCAGAAAAAGAGAACCGTAACTCTTATCAGAATGTGGCCATGACTACTGGGCAAGGAGACCTTCCTGAGCACATTGATGTGCATTAAATGTTTGTAGGGCAAAAACTTTTCTCAGAATCGCAAGGTAGAAAAGGGGGGCATTTCTGCTTTTCTAAAAAAATCAGCTCCTACTTTTATATTGAAGTGGATGAGCCACTGGAGCGGGTCTAGCTGGACAATTAGGCTCATTGAGACAATTCTGTAAGTCTGTCTGCTGTTTTGAGCACATCAGATGAGACACGACAAGTGTGGCTACAAACCGGTGAGGAAATCATGTGTCTAGAGTTTAATTTGTGGCCGTGCTGGCAATTTATCCAGAAAAAATCCAGGATGTTTTTTCGATCCCTCTCACTCTAACGATGATGTCACTCACTCTAAGCCCTGCTCGTTAAGCGCAATACACAACCATTATAAAGTTGGATTTTGTCGAAAATTTTAATGATTTTAAAACGGCCACATATCAGAAACTGTTGAAGATATTAATAAGCTGAGTAATATGTGAATAGATTAAAAGTTTGTCTACAATTTAAAAGACAAATGGAGTCTGTGGGAGAAAGTATGCTGAAGTTTTAGAGGTTCAAAGTAGTAAGAAGATTTTAAAAGTTTGAAGACATTTTCAATGCATTCCTATGGGAAAAAATTTGCAGAAAAAGTTAAATATTTTAAAAAGTATAAATAGTTAAAAAGAGAAAAGTAATGCCGATAAAGTTCAAAAAAAGCTGCACGTTTTGATATATGAATTGTTGAAATCGCACAAAGTATGAAGGACTAGTTAAAGACCGTAAAAAGGAGGAAAGTAGTAAGAATAAAAAAAGAGAATAAAGATTTGAATAACAATAGTGTGAATGCTTCCAGCATTCACACTAACTAGAAAAAGCATTTCCAAGAATGGAAATGGTGTGACTGCTGATAGCAACTGAACGCTGTTGCAGAATTAGCAAATAGTGCAAGCGGTGATCACCATTGGGTCACAGCAGTTTGAAGGCTGCATTTAAAAAATATTTAAAATTATTATCTAAGTCTCTTTGCATTTTTGACCAGAATTTTAGCCAGAAGACAAGTGTGGCTACAAAACTGGAGAAAATAATTTGTCTAGAGTTTAATTTGCAGAAAAAGTTTAATATTTTAAAAAGTATAAATAGTTAAAAAGAGAAAAGTAACGCCGATAAAGTTCAAAAAAAGCTGCACGTTTTGATATATGAATTGTTGAAATAGCACAACACCTAACACACTAACCATATGGCCACAGAGAACCTGAGTTACAATGAGCTTTATACTATGAGGAATCAAAGACTGTCCAATGACAGCTGAATAATTGGAATCAAAAGTCAAGCAATGATGTGAAATGACTGAGGCAGGAATCGAACCCATGACCATATGTTCACTAAGCCTTTACTCTGCCACTCAGCTACAGAGAGCACACTGCTTTCAAGACTGTTGTCAAGACTGTTGTCATTCATTGTAATGTGATGATGTGCTGCAAACTGGTACGAGTAATCAAGGAGATAACAAACACCTGTAACCAATTGAAGGCGGTGGAGGAGAGCAGAATTCAACATAACATAACAAGAGTTCTTCCCCTGGATTCGAACCAGTGACCTTAGGGTTGACAAGCGGCCACCCTAACCCCTACACTACAGGGGAGTTGTGAAGAGAGGTTGAGACTTTGATGAATGTGAGATTTTTCAATGATGCTTAAAATAAAGAGAAATTTGTATGAATTAGCCACACCAAGTAAGGAGAGGACTTTTTTGTGACCTGTGACTATTTTTTGGTGAATTAAAATGAATTAAAAAGCACTTAACAGCAAGTTACAAAGTTGAGCTCCTTCTCCTGCTGATGTGAAAAAAATGCATTGAGCTGAATGGGAACAGAGAGCTCCCTGGCTGCATTTAAAAAATATTTTAAATTATTATCTAAGTCTCTTTGCATTTTTGACCAGAATTTTAGCCAGAAGACAAGTGTGGCTACAAAACTGGAGAAAATAATTTGTCTAGAGTTTAATTTGTGGCCGTGCTGACAGTTTAGCCAGAAAAACTCTAGAATGTTTTTTTGCCTCTATTCCTCTCTGACACCACTCTGGCTCTGCTCGTTAGACGCAACACACACACATTATAAAGCTGAAAAAAATCAGAAAAAGTTAAATATTTGAAAAAGTATAAATAGTTAAAAAGAGAAAAGTAATGCCGATAAAGTTCAAAAAAAGCTGCACGTTTTGATATATGAATTGTTGAAATAGCACAAAGTATGAAGGACTAGAAGAAGACCGTAAAAAGGCGGAAGAAAATGGCCAAACAGAAGAACAATAGTGTGACTGCTTCAGCAGTCACACTAACTAGAAAATTTCCTCTCGGGAAATTTTGAATGGGCCGCGGGGCTACTGCCGATTTTGCCATCTCTGTCAACATGGGAATCAAACCCACGATCTTAAGCGCAAGACAGAGCTGATCAGACAGACACATGATCATCTTTCTATAAGCACTGATATGGAGGAGCTGTAACCACATTAGGTTACCTGTGTGTGTGTGTGTGTGTGTGTGTGTGTGTGTGTGTGTGTGTGTGTGTGTGTGTGTGTGTGTGTGTGTGTGACACCAACAAGGTTTAACTTTAAAACCAGATTAAATCATGGTTTAAGTTTAAATTCTTTTGCACGTTAACTGTGTTTTAATCACTTGAAGGTGTGTGTGTGTGTGTGTGTGTGTGTGTGTGTGTGTGTGTGTGTGTGACTGTAATCACATGAAGCTGGCTCTAGAGTCTGTGTGTGTGTGTGTGTGACTGACTTGACACATAGTTAGTTAGTAGCTGCATCCTGTGTCAGTCTGATTTAGCTGTGTCTGTGTTTATAAACATTTAAACGAGCGCCAGGTGGATTGTTTATGAAGTTAACGAGCTCTGGCCTGAGGATCAAAGAGGTTACCACGGCGATAGGGGCCCCCGCAGGCTGAGACAGACAGAAACGTGGAGAAAAAGAGCCATTTTCTGCCTCTAAACCGGTCTCACATTTAGGCTTAGCATGACAAAACGGTAACTCCTATCAGAACAAAACACAGATCAACGTTGCTCTAAGGACTTACTGAAAATTTCGGTACGATTTGGTGTTCCTACAGTAAATATTTTGGCGACGCTGGCAGTTTTAAAACATCAGGCCGTTCTGCTCCTCTCAGAAAATATTTGTATTGGACTCAATGAGGAGCAGAGACAGACGTGGCCGCACTCAGAGGCTGATTCTGTAAGTTCTGTAAGTCTCTCTGATATTTTGAGCACATGACATGAGAGATAACAAGTTTGTCTTACAAATTCTGAAAAAATTATGTGTGTAGAGTGAAAATTGTGGCCGTGCTGACAGTTTATCCAGAAAAAATACAGAATGTTTCTTCACTCTCTCCCACTCTAACCGATGATGTCACGCACTCTGACACGAACATTCCATGCAATACACACCCATTATAATCTCATAATTTCTCCAAAAATGATCATGGTCATTGATCAGGGATTGATCAAAAACTATATGACCTATCAAAACGTGGAGTAATACGACAATACACAAGACTTGTGTCTACTGTTTAAAGTTTAAATGGAGTCTCTAGGTGAAAGTATGCCTGAGCAGTTGACGTTTGTTAAACTCCAATGATTGGTCTTTTTCGCTCTTTTTTTTTCGCCCGTCCCATTGACTTACATGCAAAATTTTGCGTAGTTTTTCGCGACATACGTCGCGAAAAATTCGTACACTGTTGAGAAAAGTAATAGCACACCGATCCCGATCAAGACGCACGTTTTGATATATAATTTGGCCTGCAACTCTTCGAGTTGCAGGACTAGTAGCGAATCGAAAATCGTCCGGAAGAGGACGAAGAATAATAAGAAAAAATCCACACAATAACAGTAGTGCCCGGGCTTCGCCACTGGTCCCTGCAGCTATTTCATAGCTGTTGGGACCAGTGCCCGGGGCAATTGCCCGCGGCCCTAATAAGAAAAAATCCACACAATAACAGTAGTGCCCGGGCACTGGTCCCTGCAGCTATTTCATAGCTGTTGGGACCAGTGCCCGGTGCGATTGCCCGCGGCCCTAATAAGAAGAAAAATCCACACAATAACAGTAGTAAAGCCCGGGCACTGGTCCCTGCAGCTATTTCATAGCTGTTGGGACCAGTGCCCGGTGCGATTGCCCGCGGCCCTAATAAGGAAGAAAAAATCCACGCAATAACAGTAGTGTCGCCCGGGCACTGGTCCCTGCAGCTATTTCATAGCTGTTGGGACCAGTGCCCGGTGCGATTGCCCGCGGCCCTAATAAGGAAGAAAAAATCCACGCAATAACAGTAGTGTCGCCCGGGCACTGGTCCCTGCTCGCCCGGGCACTGGTCCCTGCAGCTATTTCATAGCTGTTGGGACCAGTGCCCGGTGCGATTGCCCGCGGCCCTAATAAGAAAAAATCCACACAATAACAGTAGTGCCCGGGCTTCGCTATTTCATAGCTGTTGGGACCAGTGCCCGGTGCGATTGCCCGCGGCCCTAATAAAGATTTGAATAACAATACTGTGAATGCTTCCAGCATTCACACTAACTAGAAAAAACATTTCCAAGAATGGAAATGGTGTGAATGCTGAAAGCAATGCTGAATGAGCTGAAGAAATTGTTGAAACAATGCTGAATGAGCTAAAGAAAGAAAGAAAGAAAGAAAGAAAGAAAGAAACAAACAAACAAACAAGAGAGAAAAAAGAAAAGGACAGAAGGAAAGAAAGAAAATCTGAAGGGTAGATGGAGAAAGAAAGAAAGAAAGAAAGAAAGAAAGAAAGAAAGAACAAAAGGAAAGAAAGAAAGAAAAAGACACAGAGAGAAGGGTAGATAGAGAAAGAAAAAGGTAAGAAAAACAGAATAATAGAAGATAAAGAGAATAGAGAATGAATGAAAGAGACAGAGGGGTAGTAAGAAAGAAGAAAAGAAATTGGGGTGGATAAATGAAAGAGAGAGATATACAGAGAGCGGTAGAAAGAAAGAAAGAAAGAAAGAAAGAAAGAAAGAAAGAAAGAAAGAAAGAAAGAAAGAAAGAAATGGGGTAGAAACAAAGGAAAGAGAAAAGGAGTAGAAAGAAAGAAAGAAAGAAAGAAGTAAAAAGAAATGGGGTAGAAGAAAGAAACAAAGAAAGATTGGAACAAGAGAGAAAAAAGAAAAGGACAGAAGGAAAGAAAGAAAATGGGAAGGGTAGATGGAGAAAAAAAGAAAGAAAGAACAAAAGGACAGAAATAAAGAAAAAGACACAGAGAGAAGGGTAGATAGAGAAAGAAAAAGGTAAGAAAAACAGAATAATAGAAGATAAAGAGAATAGAGAATGAATGAAAGAGACAGAGGGGTAGTAAGAAAGAAGGAAAGAAATTGGGGTGGATAAATGAAAGAGAGAGATATACAGAGAGCGGTAGAAAGAAAGAAATGGGGTTGAAACAAAGAAAGAGAAAAGGAGTAGAAAGAAAGACAGAAAGAAACAAATAAGTAAAAAGAAATGGGGTAGAAGAAAGAAAGAAAGAAAGAAAGAAAGAAAGAAAGAAAGAAAGAAAGAAAGAAAGAAAGAAAGAAAGAAAGAAAGAAGAAAAAGAGAGAGGGGGATGATAGATAGAACGAAGTAGATGGATGGATGGATGGATGGATAGAGAGGGAAAGATAGAAAATAGTTATGTAAAATACAAATGAAGGAGTAAAAGAAAGAAAGAAAGAAAGAAAGAAAGAAAGAAAGAAAGAAAGAAAGAAATGGAGTAAAAACAAAGGAAGAGAAAAGGAATAGAAAGAAAGAAAGAAACAATCAAACAAACAAAGAAGTAAAAAGACAGATAGATAGAAAGAGGTAGATGGATGGATGGATAGAGAGGGAAGGATAGAAAAAGTTACGTAAAATACAAATGAAGGAGTAGAAGAAAGAAAGAAAGAAAGAAAGAAAGAAAGAAAGAAAAAAAGGAGACACAGGGGTTAAAAAATAGGGAGGGGTATAGATAGATAGATAGATAGATAGATAGATAGATAGATAGATAGATAGATAGATAGATAGATAGATAGATAGATAGATAGATAGATAGATAGATAGATAGATAGATAGATAGATAGATAGGACACATGTTAAAAGCTGCATCCTATGTCCTAGGCTCCACCTGTAATTGTACTACTATTAATAGAGTTGGAAAGACTAAACGTCTGAACTTAAATTCATGAGAAAAATATAAATTGTTGGAGATGTTAACATCAAAAGTATAAAATAATTGAGAGCCTGATGAATTTGAGCTGAAAACCTGTGTGTGTGTGTGTCTGGGTGTGTGAGTCTGGCGGTCTCTCTGTCTGCGTGTACATGTGCAGAAAGTAAAACTGTTAAGCGCCACAAAACTCCTCTCTCCCTAATGATCTGATTGATTACACCTGTGTGGCAGCCTGCCCTCAGAAGTTACCATGGCGACTACCATGCCTACATTTTACTGTGTGGAACAGTGTTGTGTTTGTGTGTTTGTCTGTTTGTGTATGTGTGCATATGTGACTGTGTGTGAGTGTCTGTGTGTGTCTGTCTGTGTGAGTGTGATGCCTGTGTTTGTGCGTGGACATCCTCTGTCAGTCTGGTTTATCATGTGTGTGTGTGGGGCTGTGTTTAAAAACATCTTAACGAGCGGCCAGGCTGCACCTGCCCTGTTCTATTTATAGACTTTGATAACGAACTGGCCGCTGCAGCTGGACCAACTGCACACAGAGCAGAGCAGAGCAGAGAGATTTGAGCTCAGTGCAGCTCCCGAAAACAGCCCATAAAAAGAGAATCGTACCTCTTATCAGAATGTGGTCATGACTATTGGGGCAAGGAGACCTTCCTGAGCGAGCCAATGTGCATTAAATGTTTGTAGGGCAAAAACTTTTCTTGCCGTCGCAAGGTAGAAAAGGGGGGCATTTCTGTTTTTCTAAAAAAATCAGCTCCTACTTTTATATTGAAGTGGATGAGCCACTGGAGCAGGTCTAGCTGGACAATTAGGCTCACTGAGACAATTCTGTAAGTCTGTCTGCTGTTTTGAGCACATCAGATGAGACACGACAAGTGTGGCTACAAACCGGTGAGGAAATCATGTGTCTAGAGTTTAATTTGTGGCCGTGCTGGCAATTTATCCAGAAAAAATCCTGAATGTTTTTTCGATCCCTCTCACTCTAACGATGATGTCACTCACTCTAAGCCCTGCTCGTTAAACGCAACACACAACCATTATAAAGTTGGATTTTGTCAAAAATGTTAATGATTTTAAAACAGCCAACAATCTAAAATTGTTGAAGATATCAATAAGATGAGTCATACGGGAATAGATTAAAAGTTTGTCTACAATTTAAAAGACAAATTGAGTCTGTGGGAGAAAGTATGCTGAAGTTTTAGAGGTTCAAAGAAGTAAGAAGATTTTAAAAGTTTGAAGACGTTTTCAATGCATTCCTATGGGAAAAAATTTGCAGAAAAAGTTAAATATTTTAAAAAGTATAAATAGTATAAAAGAGAAAAGTCATAGCACCCTTGTCCTGAAAAAGCCACACGTTTTGATATATGAATGGTTGAAATAGCACAAAGTATGAAGGAGTAGAAGATGTCTGAAAAAGGGTGAAAGTAGTAAGAATAATAACTAGAAAAAACATTTCCAAGAATGGAAATGGTGTGAATGCTTCCAGCAATGCTGAATGAGCTGAAGAAATTGTTGAAAGAAAGAAAGAAAGAAAGAAAGAAAGAAAGAAAGAAAGAAAGAAAGATTGAAACAAGAGAGAAAAAAGAAAAGGACAGAAAGAAAGAAAGAAAGAAAGAAAGAAAGAAAGAAAGAAAGAAAGAAAGAAAGAAAGAAAGAAAGAAAGAAAGAATCAAACAAACAAAGAAGTAAAAAGACAGAAATGGAGTGAAAGAAAGAAAGAAAGAAAGAAATGGAGTAAAAACAAAGGAAGAGAAAAGGAGTAGAAAGAAAGAAAGAAAGAATCAAACAAACAAAGAAGTAAAAAGACAGAAATGGAGTGAAAGAAAGAAAGAAAGAAAGAAAGAAAGAAAGAAAGAAAGAAAGAAAGAAAGAAAGAAAGAAAGAAATGGAGTAAAAACAAAGGAAGAGAAAAGGAATAGAAAGAAAGAAAGAAAGAATCAAACAAACAAAGAAGTAAAAAGACAGAAATGGAGTGAAAGAAAGAAAGAAAGAAAGAAATGGAGTAAAAACAAAGGAAGAGAAAAGGAATAGAAAGAAAGAAAGAAACAATCAAACAAACAAAGAAGTAAAAAGACAGAAATGGAGTGAAAGAAAGAAAGAAAGAAAGAAAGAAAGAAAGAAAGAAAGAAAGAAAGAAAGAAAGAAAGAAAGAAAGAAGAAAAAGAGAGAGGGTGATGATAGATAGAAAGAGGTAGATGGATGGATGGATGGATGGATAGAGAGGGAAGGATAGAAAAAGTTACGTAAAATACAAATGAAGGAGTAGAAGAAAGAAAGAAAGAAAAAAAGGAGACAGAGGGGTTAAAAAATAGGGAGGGGTATAGATAGATAGATAGATAGATAGATAGATAGATAGATAGATAGATAGATAGATAGATAGATAGATAGATAGATAGATAGATAGACAGATAGATAGGACACATGTTAATAGCTGCATCCTATTTCCTAGGCTCCACCTGTAATTGTACTACTATTAATAGAGTTGGAAAGACTAAACGTCTGAACTTAAATTCATGAGAAAAATATAAATTGTTGGAGATGTTTACATCAAAAGTATAAATTAATTGAGAGGCTGATGAATGTGAGCTGAAAACCTGTGTGTGTGTGTGTCTGGGTGTGTGAGTCTGGCGGTCTCTCTGTCTGCGTGTACTGTACATGTGCAGAAAGTAAAACTGTTGATAAGCGCCACAAAACTCCTCTCTCCCTAATGATCTGATTGATTACACCTGTGTGGCAGCCTGCCCTCAGAAGTTACCATGGCGACTACCATGCTTACATTTTACTGTGTGGAACAGTGTTGTGTTTGTGTATGCGTGCATGTGTGACTGTGTGTGAGTGTCTGTGTGAGTGTGATGCCTGTGTTTGTGCGTGGACATCCTCTGTCAGTCTGGTTTATCATGTGTCTGTGTGGGGCTTTTTTTAAACATCTTAACGAGCGGCCAGGCTGCACCTGCACTATAGACTTTGATAACGAGCTGGCCGCTACAGCTGGACCAACTGCACACAGAGCAGAGCAGAGCAGAGCAGAGAGATTTGAGCTCAGTGCAGCTCCCGAAAACAGCCCATAAAAAGAGAACCGTACCTCTTATCAGAATGTGGTCATGACTACTGGGGCAAGGAGACCTTCCTGAGCGAGCCAATGTGCATTAAATGTTTGTAGGGCAAAAACTTTTCTTGCCGTCGCAAGGTAGAAAAGGGGGGCATTTCTGTTTTTCTAAAAAAATCTGCTCCTACTTTTATATTGAAGTGGATGAGCCACTGGAGCGGGTCTAGCTGCACAATTAGGCTCACTGAGACAATTCTGTAAGTCTGTCTGCTGTTTTGAGCACATCAGATGAGACACGACAAGTGTGGCTACAAACCGGTGAGGAAATCATGTGTCTAGAGTTTAATTTGTGGCCGTGCTGGCAATTTATCCAGAAAAAATCCTGAATGTTTTTTCGATCCCTCTCACTCTAACGATGATGTCACTCACTCTAAGCCCTGCTCGTTAAACGCAACACACAACCATTATAAAGTTGGATTTTGTCAAAAATTTTAATGATTTTAAAACAGCCAACAATCTAAAACTGTTGAAGATATCAATAAGATGAGTCATACGGGAATAGATTAAAAGTTTGTCTACAATTTAAAAGACAAATGGAGTCTGTGGGAGAAAGTATGCTGAAGTTTTAGAGGTTCAAAGAAGTAAGAAAATTTTAAAAGTTTGAAGACGTTTTCAATGCATTCCTATGGGAAAAAATTTGCAGAAAAAGTTAAATATTTTAAAAATTATAAATAGTATAAAAGAGAAAAGTCATAGCACCCTTGTCCTGAAAAAGCCGCACGTTTTGATATATGAATGGTTGAAATAGCACAAAGTATGAAGGAGTAGAAGATGTCTGAAAAAGGGTGAAAGTAGTAAGAATAATAACTAGAAAAAGATAGCATTTCCTGCAGAAAATGCGTGTGAATGCTGAAAGCAGCTGAACGCTGTTGCTGAAGCAATGCTGAATGAGCTGAAGAAATTGTTGAATCAATGCTAAATTAGTTGACGAAACTGCTAAAGCAATGTTGAAAAGACTAATGCTAGAGTAGAGTAGAGTAGAGTAGAGTAGAGAGTAGAGGAATACTTTATTCATCCCTAGGAGGGAAAAAGCTGAAACATATAACTTGTAGTGTGAGATGAATGCCTTTTTAAAGGTAAAAAGCAGTAGAAATGCTAAAGGGAGAAGAAAACATTGAAATTCTGCATGTTTAAATGTAATGGTTAAATAGTTGAAATCTGCAGCTAACCTGACAGGAAGGACAACTGATGAACCAGCACTAACATAGCCGAAGCAATGGCTGAGAATATATTTAAAAGTAGAAGATGTGAGACTTTGTTTGAAATGGCTGGAAATTACTTGAATTGTCAAAGAAGAGTTTGAAAAATTCCTGAATTAGGAAAAAAGTTAATGCCTACTGAAATACATTGTAAACTGACAGCAGAAGAACATTGTTGAAGAATATAGATCATTAGCATTGAATGAGGAGTAGAACAGGTAAACAGCGGGTTTAATGGTGTGAAATGGTTGAGAAGAGCCTCAGTAGTTTAGGATACGTGTAAAACAATGTGTTCAACATGACCAAAATGGGGAAATGTGTATTTTCAGTTTAAATAGTTAAAGAACAAAATTAACAGCAACGAGTCCATTAACTACAACAGGAAGATAGAGAGGTACATACAAAACAGTCAGACAACTGTAGGAAAAGTGTGTGTGTGTGTGTGTGTGTGTGTGTGTGTGTGTGTGTGTGTGTGTGTGTGTGTGTGTGTGTGTGTGTGAGTGAGTGAGGAAGATATACAAAAAGTTCTGACCTGACAACTGTATGAAATGTGTGTGTGTTGGACGTGTGTGTCTGTTTGTGTATGGTTACTGTGTGTCCATTTGTGTGTGTGTTAGTTTGTGTGTGCATGTGTGTCTGTTTGTGTGTAATTGTGTAAATTGTGTATGTGTTTGGTAAGTGGTTGTATGTTTGTTGGGTGTGTGTGTGTGTGTTTGTGTGTGTGTGGTAGTTAGTGTGTGTCCATTTGTGTGTGTGTGTGTGTGTCCATTTGTGTGTGTGTGTGTGTTGGATGTGTGTGTGTGCGTGTGTGGTAGTTAGTGTGTGTCGATTTGTGTGTGTGTGTGTATGACCAACAGACAGTCAGACAGAGAGAATGTGTGCGTTGCCATGGTGACGTTGCCATGGTGAGGTTGCCATGTTGAGGTTGCCATGTTGAGGTTACCATGTAACTGTTGGCTGGTGGCTTTATGGTATGGTGGCAGCTTTAACCATAGGCTTTAACTGCTCTGTGACACCCTCAAACAGATCTAATGTACGACAAATCTGTACTTAGTACGAGCAAAAGGTTTACATTTTCCGAACCATAAGACCTTGCTGAACGCGTCCGTGTCACTTTGGTGTTTCTAGAGTAAAAATTGTTGATTGTGTCGCAGGTTGGAAACTTTGGGACGTTTAGAAAATCAGCGCCTACTTTTGAATGGGAGTCAATGAGAGGAGAGAGGGAACTGGCTGCACTCGGAGGCTCCCAGTTTAAATTGTGTTCGTCTCTCTGGTTTTTTGACCACATGAAGAGATCAAGGATGAGCTTGTCTACAAACGTGGCCGAAATTATGTGTGTAGAGTGTAATCTGTGGCCGTGGTGACAGGATAGAGAGAAAAATGTGAGAGGATTTTTAGACCCTCTGTCACTCTGCCAACTGCCAACGTCCGAACATTCCGTCCCATTGACTTTCATGTTAAATCTGAATTTTGTCAGAAATTTTAATGATTTTAAAACTATACATATATCTGAAACTGTTGAAGATATCAATAAGCTGAGATATAGCTGAATAGTTGAAAGGTTTGTGAACAGTTTAAAAGTTGAATGAAGTCTGTAGCTGAAAGTATGCTGAAGCTATTAGAGGCTGAATGAAGCAGAAGATTTGAAGAGTTTGAAGACTGTTTCAATTCATTTCCTATGAGAGAAAAATTGCAGAAAAAGTTAAATATTTTAAAAAGTATAAATAGTATGAAAGAGAAAAGTCATAGCATAAATGTCCTGAAAAAGCTGCACGTTTTGATATATGAATTGTTGAAATAGCACAAAGTATGAAGGACTAGTTAGATGCAGAAAAAGAGCGGAAGAAGTAAGAATAATAAGTATAAAGATTTGAATAACAATAGTGTGAATGCTTCCAGCATTCACACTAATAACTAGAAAAAGCATTTCCAAAAATGGAAATGGTGTGAATGCTGAAAGCCATTGCTGAACCATGCTGAATTAGCAGAATAAATTGGCGCCAGCATACAATTTATATTTGATTGATTGATATTGATTGATATTTGACCAGTAGTATTTGTACTCTTACTCAAGTACTGGGGTCGAGTACTCTGTCCATCTCTGATAGAACATCAAAGATTGAACAGGTAAAACGACGACCCCCAAGGGTATGCTCGCAGTGCGACACCTGCTGGTAATTCTTTGTAAATGCACAGCATGGATTGAGAATAAAAGTTGTTATTGGATCCCCGGGGTGTGGAGAGAGGATTTACACATAATGTTCAGTAAACATCACACATCACAAGAAATCTGTCACTGATGTAATCTTAACAATGATAATATAAATTGTATGCTGGCGCCGGAATGAGTTTAGAAATGGGCCGATATAGTGGGAAAACTGTGTAGATTCATCCGGCGAGGAGCTGTCATTACGCGCGACTATTACGCACAGCGGAGGTGATTCCACTAGTTCCCTGACTGTAACCGAGGTCTGGGACTGGATCTCATGTGGCTGAAAAGAGTAGTAAAGAACCATAAAGGGTCTGCCACCTGCCAAATATGCCCGGGATTGGAGATCTCAGGGTCAGAATGAGTCGGGAGTAGGAGTATGGTCTATCATGCACCCAGCCCCCAGCGGTGGCCTTACTGCAGCAGATCGTAATATATATTTATAAACAAACACACACACACGTATCAGCGGCAAACAGCTGCGAAAATGTATGCATATGCTCAAAACCTGCTCAAAACACAACATTTACAAGGGGGAAACAAGTTTTTTTTTTTTCTTGGCTATAAGTCAATGCACTGGGCTTTTATTTTGAAGTCCAGACACTTCCGGTCTGTCATCAGCGTTAATATTATTATCAAAAACGAAAAGAGAGATTTTGTAACAATCAAAATTACAAATTGGCCGTTATTTGATTTTGGTCTCCTTGTTTTTTGGTTTTAAAAGCAAAAACCAAAAAACGAAAAAAACTGCCTGAATTTTTGTTTTTTTGTTTTTTGTTTGAAACGGGAAACCAATGGCCGCGAAGTACACGGACCGTAGAGGACCTTTTTTGTGACTTGTGACTATTTTTTGATGAAATCAAACAAAGTATAATGCCCATTCCAGCGAATTAAAAAGTTGAGCTCCTGCTACTCTGCTGTGAAATAAATTGCATTGGGCTGAATGGCAGAGAGAGAGGAGGAGGGGGAGGAGGGAGAAGAGGAGGAGGGAGGAAGGAAGGAGAAGAAGAGGAGGGAGAGGAGGAGGAGGGAGGAAGGAAGGAGAAGAAGAGGAGGAAGAGGGAGAGAAAGAAGGCGGAAGGAGGGAGAAGAAGAGGAGGAGGAGGGAGAGGAGGAGAACGAGGGAGGAAGGGGGAGAGGAGGAGGAGGAAGAGGGAGGAAGGAGGGAGAAGAAGAGGAGGAGGAGGAGAGAGGAGGGAGAAGAAGAGGAGGGAGAGGGAGAGAAAGAAGGCGGAAGGAGGGAGAAGAAGAGGAGAAGGAGGAAGAGGAGGAGGAAGAGGGAGAGAAAGAAGGCAGAAGGATGGAGAAGAAGAGGAGGGAGAGGAGGAGGGAGGAAGGAGGGAGAAAAAGAGGAGGAGGAGGAAAGTGAACTTGGTGGAGACATGAAATGATGTGGTAATGGTTTAATTCAACCAGTTACTCTTTCTAAAAAATATGTTGATGTTCATCTGGCCTCTAAAAAATAGAGGAGGACCAACCTCCTCTGACTCTATGGACCAGCACATAGCCAGAACAATACAAGTACAATAGTTGATCACCACAAAACCCCTCCATGTGCTAATGATCTGATTGAATACACCTGTGTGGCAGCCTGCACCATGGTGACTAACTGCTTACCTTTTACTGGGTGGCACTGTGGGTAGGTTAACTGTGTGTGTGTGTGTGTCCGTGTGTGTGTGTGTGTGTGTGTGTGTGTGTGTGTGTGTGTGTGTGTGTGTGTGTGAGACTTGATGGCCACCTGCACAACAGAGCAGGAGCAGAACAGTCAGTTTTGAGCTCGGCGCAGCTCTCCTAATGACAGCCAAAAAACAGAGAACCGTACCTCTTATCAGAATGTGGTAGAGACCATCTGGGCAAGGAGACCTTCCTGAGCATTCTGATGTGCATTAAGTGTTTGTAGGACAAATACTTTTCTTGCCGTCGCAAGGTAGAGAAGGGGGGCATTTCTGTTTTTCTAAAAAAATCAGCTCCTACTTTTCTATTGAAGTGGATGAGCCACTGGAGCGGGTCTAGCTGCACAATTAGGCTCACTGAGACAATTCTGTAAGTCTGTCTGCTGTTTTGAGCACATCAGATGAGACACGACAAGTGTGGCTACAAACCGGTGAGGAAATCATGTGTCTAGAGTTTAATTTGTGGCCGTGCTGGCAATTTATCCAGAAAAAATCCTGAATGTTTTTTCGATCCCTCTCACTCTAACGATGATGTCACTCACTCTGACCCAACCCCATACACACTCATTGAAAAGTGTGAAATTTGTCAGAAATCCTCATGTGCTTTTAAAGGATTTATCTCAAAAACGGTACAAGCTATGAAAAAGTTGTAAATACAGGATGAATACATTAGAAGTTTGTCTACAGCTCAGAATTTGAATGAAGTCTCTAGCTGAAAGTATGTGGACGCTTTAAAGGCTGAAAGAAGTAAGAAGATTTGAAGAGTTTCAAGACTGTTCCAATGCATTCTCTATGGGGAAAAAAAAATCTGAAATAGTTGAATATTGCAAAAAGTATGAATAGTTGAAAAGAGAAAAGACATAGCACACCTGTCCCGAAAAG
Source organism: Trachurus japonicus (assembly GCF_045865225.1). Taxonomy (NCBI): domain Eukaryota; kingdom Metazoa; phylum Chordata; class Actinopteri; order Carangiformes; family Carangidae; genus Trachurus; species Trachurus japonicus. The sequence goes on from NC_140920.1 coordinate 30,745,560, forward strand.
GCTGAACATTTTGATATTTGAATTGTTGAAATAGCACAAAGTATGAAGGACTAGTTACATGACGAAGAAAGGCAGAAAATGGCCGAACTGAATAACAATAGTGTGAATGCTTCCAGCATTCACACATTCACACTAATAACTAATAACTAGCATTCACACTAATAACTAGAAAAAACATTTCCAAGAATGGAAATGGTGTGAATGCTGAAAGCAATGCTGAATGAGCTGAAGAAATTGTTGAAACAATGCTGAATGAGCTGAAGAAAGAAAGAAAGAAAGAAAGAAAGAAAGAAGAAAAGGACAGAAGGAAAGAAAGAAAATGGGAAGGGTAGATGGAGAAAGAAAGAAAGAACAAAAGGACAGAAAGAAAGAAGACACAGAGAGAAGGGTAGATAGAGAAAGAAAAAAAAAGGTAATGTGACAGTTGAGGTTCCTGTCACTATGCCTCCAATTGATCATGTGCCCTGGCTACTTGGCCAAGGGGATGTCCCTTTGGGTGACTGGCAAGCGCGCGTGACTATTACCCGGGAGCTGTGGGTTCAATCCCCGCCCGGGCCCTCTTCACCTTGCCACAGTAAGAAAAACAGAATAATAGAACATAAAGAGAATAGAGAATGAATGAAAGAGACAGAGGAGTAGTAAGAAAGAAGGAAAGATATTGGGGTGGATAAATGAAAGAGAGAGATATACAGAGAGCAGTAGAAAGAAAGAAAGAAATGGGGTAGAAACATAGAAAGAGAAAAGGAGTAGAAAGAAAGACAGAAAGAAACAAAGAAGTAAAAAGAAATGGGGTGAAAGAAAGAAAGAAAGAAGAAAAAGAGAGAGGGGGATGATAGATAGAAAGAGGTAGATGGATGGATGGATAGGGAGGGAAAGATAGAAAGAAGTTATGTAAAATACAAATGAAGGAGTGAAAGAAAGAAAGAAAAAGAGAGAAAAAAGAGACAAAGGGTTTATAGATAGATAGATAGATAGATAGATAGATAGATAGATAGATAGATAGATAGATAGATAGATAGATAGATAGATAGATAGATAGATAGATAGATAGATAGATAGATGTTAAAAGCTGCGTCCTATGTCCCAGGCTCCACCTGTAATTGTACTACTATTAATAGTAATAACTATAACTTAAAGCAGAAGTAAGTGGTCCGGTCGTTTTGGCTAATGCTGCGTTCCAGGCAGGCTTTTGAAATCGTAAATTACAGCTTCAAGTCACAACTTACGACTTTGTAGCGTTTCAGGCAACCCACTCGTGTTTTTCCGACCTGTTTTACCTGTGAAAGTCACTATAACGGCCACACGTAACTTCCGACCGGTGAACTCGTACCAGATCGAACTGGTACCACTTCACGGTCGGAAAAATACGAGTTTCCTTGAACGCACCATAACAGTCCTCGTCCCTACGTCGCCACATTCACGGCGTTCCTTGGCTGCACACACAGCCCTGCATGCCGTTCTCTCTCCTCATTGGATAAAAACTGTAGGATACGATAAATGTTTTCTCTTCGGCTCAGAGCAGAGCAGAGTGACTGACAGACCCGTGTTTCAGTCCAAACACTCTATGTAAGTGATTGCTGTCGGAAGATATAACTATTTAAGACTTATATTAACACAAATATATCACTTACTTCTGCTTTAACTTAACTAATAACTTAAATTCATGAGAAAAATATAAATTGTTGGAGAAGTTTACATCAAAAGTATAAATTAATTGAGATGTTGATGAATGTGAGCTGAAAACCTGTGTGTGTGTGTGTGTGTGTGTGTGTCTGACGGTCTCTCTGTCTGCGTGTACATGTGCAGAAAGCCACAGAACTCCTCTCTCCCTAATGATCTGATTGATTGGCAGCCTGCCCTCAGAAGTTACCATGGAGACTCAACTAACTGCTAACATTTTACTGTGTGGAACAGTGTTGTGTTTGTGTGTTTGTGTGTTTGTGTATGTGTGCATGTGTGACTGTGTGTGAGTGTCTGTGTGTGTCTGTCTGTGTGAGTGTGATGCCTGTGTTTGTGCGTGGACATCCTCTGTCAGTCTGGTTTATCATGTGTCTGTGTGGGGCTGTGTTTAAAAACATCTTAACGAGCGGCCAGGCTGCACCTGCACTGCTCTATTTATAGACTTTGATAACGAGCTGGCCCCAACAGCTGGACCAACTGCACACAGAGCAGAGCAGAGCAGAGAGATTTGTGCTCTGAGCAGCTTCCGAAAACAGCCCAGAAAAAGAGAAGGCCATGACTACTGGGGCAAGGAGACCTTCCTGAGCACATTGATGTGCATTAAATGTTTGTAGGGCAAAAACTTTTCTCAGGGTTGCAAGGTAGAAAAGGGGGGCATTTCTGCTTTTCTAAAAAAATCAGCTCCTACTTTTATATTGAAGTGGATGAGCCACTGGAGCGGGTCTAGCTGCACAATTAGGCTCACTGAGACAATTCTGTAAGTCTGTCTGCTGTTTTGAACACATCAAATGAGACACGACAAGTGTGGCTACAAACCAGTGAGGAAATCATGTGTCTAGAGTTTAATTTGTGGCCGTGCTGGCAATTTATCCAGAAAAAATCCTGAATGTTTTTTCGATCCCTCTCACTCTAGCGATGATGTCACTCACTCTAAGCCCTGCTCGTTAGACGCAACACACACCCATTATAAAGCTGGATTTTGTCAAAAAACTTAATGATTTTAAAGCGGCCAAATATCAGAAACTGTTGAAGATATCAATAAGCTGAGTCATAGAGGAATACTTAAAAAGTTTGTCTACAGCTCAGAATTTGAATGAAGTCTCTAGCTGAAAGTATGTGGACGCTTTAAAGGCTGAAAGAAGTAAGAAGATTTGAAGAGTTTCAAGACTGTTCCAATGCATTCTCTATGGGGGAAAAAAAAATCAGAAATAGTTGAATATTGCAAAAAGTATGAATAGTTGAAAAGAGAAAAGACATAGCACACCTGTCCCGAAAAGGCTGAACATTTTGATATTTGAATTGTTGAAATAGCACAAAGTATGAAGGACTAGTTACATGACGAAGAAAGGCAGAAAATGGCCGAACCGAATAACAATAGTATGAATGCTTCCAGCATTCACACTAATAACTAGAAAAAGGAAGCATTTCCTGCAGAAAATGCGTGTGAATGCTGAAAGCAGCTGAACGCTATTGCTGAAGCAATGCTGAATAAGCTGAAGAAATCATTGAAACAAAGTTGAATTAGCTGAAGAACTGTTGAAAAAGTCTAACTTTGAAGCTGAAACATATAACTTGAAGATTAATGCCTTTTTAAGGACAAAAAGCAGTAGAAATGTTAAAAAAAGGTAGAAGAAAATGCAAAAATCCTGCATGTTGAAGATGTTTAACAGTTGAAGAGTTGAAATCTGCAGCTAGCCACAGAAAGGAAAACTGATGAACCAGCAGTAACATAGCTGAAGCAACAAGTGAGAATAGATTAAAAAGAAGGAACATGTAAGCAGGAAGCTGAATGACATGACATGGTGGAAAGAATCCTGAATTGTTTAGGACTAAGTGTAATAAATATGTTTTTAGTCTAAAAGCAGTAGAAATGTTGAAAAGGCAGAGGAATGTGTTGGAAAATCCTACATTATTAAGTCTAACAGTTGGGGAGTCTGCAGTCAGCTGCAAAAAGCACTGCTACAGAAAACAGATAAACAAGTGCTAACATGGCTAAAGTAATAAGTGAAAATAGATTAACAAATGGAACCTGTAAGAAGGAGGTTTATTTTGTATGAAATGATTGGAAATTACTTAAATTGTTGAAGATTAGCATGAAGAAATTGAAAAGCTGAAGTCTACTCAAATATATTTAAAGCAGAAGTAAGTGGTCCGGTCGTTTTCACTAATGCTGCGTTCCAGGCAGGCTTTTGAAATCGTAAATTACAGCTTCAAGTCACAACTTACGACTTTGTAGCGTTCCAGGCAACCCACTCGTGTTTTTCCGACCTGTTTTACCGGTGAAAGTCACTATAACGGCCACTCGTAACTTCCGACCGGTGAACTCGTACCAGATCGAACTGGTACGACTTCACGGTCGGAAAAATACGAGTTTCCTTGAACGCACCATAACAGTCCTCGTCCCTACGTCACCACATTCACGGCGTCCCTTGGCTGCACACACAGCCCTGCATGCCGTTCTCGCTCCTCATTGGATAAAAACTGTAGGATACGATAAATGTTTTCTCTTCGGCTCAGAGCAGAGCAGAGTGACTGACAGACCCGTGTTTCAGACCAAACACTCTATGTAAGTGATTGCTGTTGGAAGATATAACTATTTAAGACTTATATTAACACAAATATATCACTTACTTCTGCTTTAAAAATGACAGCATGAATACATTGTTGGACTATTACTAATATAGATTAAACAATATCTAGGTGGTTGGAAATTATTTGAATTGTTGAAGATTGTGGTGAAAGAAAAATTAACATTTTAAGTACACTCAAATTACTCTAATAAGTTATAAAATTAACAGCTTGAAAACATTTGTTATATAAATGTTAATAAAGATGAGGCAATGTCTAAAGAGTAGAACTTGTAACGAGGAGGCTGAATGACACGAAATGCAGGAAAATACCTGAATTGTTAAAGATAGGTGTAAAAAGAAAGGGCAAAGATATATAGGCTATACATTAATAAATAAAAAATTTGAAACTCCTAAAATGGTCGAGTCTGAATTGTTGGAATTAATGAGAAAAGGTAAAATCTTTCAAAGTAAAATGTAAGGGTTAAAGAGGTGGAAAAGTCTAAAGCCAGGACATGAAGAAGCTCCAAATCCTGAAATCTCCATTACATGAACAAACTGAAATGTGTGTAGACAAATAACTTTTTAGATATGTTTAGAAATTCCCCTCAAAGATATGAAATCATTGAGAGGCTGATTAATGAGCGGTAAACCGGTGTGTGGAAAGGAGACAGAAGCAAGCTTTTTGTGTGCATGTGTGTGTCTGTGTGTTTGTGTCTGTCTAGCTGTGTGTGTGTGTGTGTGTGTGTGTGTCTCTCTCTCTCTGTGTCTGCACCACACAGAGCAGAGCAGTGAGATTTGAGCTCGGTGCAGCTCCCGAACAACAGCCTCTTAAATGGAGTGAAAGAAAGAAAGAAAGAAAGAAGAAAAAGAGAGAGGGGGATGATAGATAGAAAGAGGTAGATGGATGGATGGATGGATGGATAGAGAGGGAAGGATAGAAAAAGTTACGTAAAATACAAATGAAGGAGTAGAAGAAAGAAAGAAAGAAAGAATCAAACAAACAAAGAAGTAAAAAGACAGAAATGGAGTGAAAGAAAGAAAGAAAGAAAGAAAGAAAGAAAGAAAGAAAGAAAGAAAGAAAGAAAGAAAGAAAGAAAGAAATGGAGTAAAAACAAAGGAAGAGAAAAGGAGTAGAAAGAAAGAAAGAAAGAATCAAACAAACAAAGAAGTAAAAAGACAGAAATGGAGTGAAAGAAAGAAAGAAAGAAAGAAAGAAAGAAAGAAAGAAAGAAAGAAAGAAAGAAAGAAAGAAAGAAAGAAAGAAAGAAAGAAAGGAGACAGGGGTTAAAAAATAGGGAGGGGTATAGACAGATAGATAGATAGATAGATAGATAGATAGATAGATAGATAGATAGATAGATAGATAGATAGATAGATAGATAGATAGGACACATGTTAAAAGCTGCATCCTATGTCCCAGGCTCCACCTGTAATTGTACTACTATTAATAGAATTGGAAAGACTAAACGTCTGAACTTAAATTCATGAGAAAAATATAAATTGTTGGAGATGTTTACATCAAAAGTATAAAATAATTGAGAGCCTGATGAATTTGAGCTGAAAACCTGTGTGTGTGTGTGTGTGTGTGTCTGGGTGTGTGAGTCTGGCGGTCTCTCTGTCTGCGTGTACATGTGCAGAAAGTAAAACTGTTGATAAGCGCCACAAAACTCCTCTCTCCCTAATGATCTGATTGATTACACCTGTGTGGCAGCCTGCCCTCAGAAGTTACCATGGTGACTTTTAACTGCTTACATTTTACTGTGTGGAACAGTGTTGTGTTTGTGTGTTTGTCTGTTTGTGTATGTGTGCATGTGTGACTGTGTGTGAGTGTCTGTCTGTGTGAGTGTGATGCCTGTGTTTGTGCGTGGACATCCTCTGTCAGTCTGGTTTATCATGTGTCTGTGTGGGGCTGTGTTTAAAAACATCTTAACGAGCGGCCAGGCTGCACCTGCACTATAGACTTTGATAACGAGCTGGCCGCTACAGCTGGACCAACTGCACACAGAGCAGAGCAGAGCAGAGAGATTTGAGCTCAGTGCAGCTCCCAAAAACAGCCCATAAAAAGAGAACCGTACCGCTTATCAGAATGTGGTCATGACTACTGGGGCAAGGAGACCTTCCTGAGCGAGCCAATGTGCATTAAATGTTTGTAGGGCAAAAACTTTTCTTGCCGTCGCAAGGTAGAAAAGGGGGGCATTTCTGTTTTTCTAAAAAAATCAGCTCCTACTTTTATATTGAGGTGGATGAGCCACTGGAGCGGGTCTAGCTGGACAATTAGGCTCACTGAGACAATTCTGTAAGTCTGTCTGCTGTTTTGAGCACATCAGATGAGACACGACAAGTGTGGCTACAAACCGGTGAGGAAATCATGTGTCTAGAGTTTAATTTGTGGCCGTGCTGGCAATTTATCCAGAAAAAATCCTGAATGTTTTTTCGATCCCTCTCACTCTAACGATGATGTCACTCACTCTAAGCCCTGCTCGTTAAACGCAATACACAACCATTATAAAGTTGGATTTTGTGAAAAATTTTAATGATTTTAAAACAGCCAACAATCTAAAATTGTTGAAGATATCAATAAGATGAGTCATACAGGAATAAATTAAAAGTTTGTCTACAATTTAAAAGACAAATGGAGTCTGTGGGAGAAAGTATGCTGAAGTTTTAGAGGTTCAAAGAAGTAAGAAGATTTTAAAAGTTTGAAGACGTTTTCAATTCATTCCTATGGGAAAAAATTTGCAGAAAAAGTTAAATATTTTAAAAAGTATAAATAGTATAAAAGAGAAAAGTCATAGCACCCTTGTCCTGAAAAAGCCACACGTTTTGATATATGAATGGTTGAAATAGCACAAAGTATGAAGGAGTAGAAGATGTCTGAAAAAGGGTGAAAGTAGTAAGAATAATAATAACTAGAAAAAACATTTCCAAGAATGGAAATGGTGTGAATGCTTCCAGCAATGCTGAATGAGCTGAAGAAATTGTTGAAAGACAGAAAGAAAGAAAGAAAGATTGAAACAAGAGAGAAAAAAGAAAAGGACAGAAAGAAAGAAAGAAAGAAAGAAAGAAAGAAAGAAAGAAAGAAAGAAAGAAAGAAAGAAAGAAAGAAATGGAGTAAAAACAAAGGAAGAGAAAAGGAGTAGAAAGAAAGAATCAAACAAACAAAGAAGTAAAAAGACAGAAATGGAGTGAAAGAAAGAAAGAAAGAAAGAAAGAAAGAAATGGAGTAAAAACAAAGGAAGAGAAAAGGAGTAGAAAGAAAGAAAGAAAGAAAGAATCAAACAAACAAAGAAGTAAAAAGACAGAAATGGAGTGAAAGAAAGAAAGAAAGAAATGGAGTAAAAACAAAGGAAGAGAAAAGGAATAGAAAGAAAGAAAGAAACAATCAAACAAACAAAGAAGTAAAAAGACAGAAATGGAGTGAAAGAAAGAAAGAAAGAAAGAAAGAAAGAAAGAAAGAAAGAAAGAAAGAAAGAAAGGAGACAGAGGGGTTAAAAATAGGGAGGGGTATAGATAGATAGATAGATAGATAGATAGATAGATAGATAGATAGATAGATAGATAGATAGATAGATAGATAGATAGATAGATAGATAGATAGATAGATAGATAGATAGATAGATAGATAGATAGGACACATGTTAAAAGCTGCATCATATGTCCCAGGCTCCACCTGTAATTGTACTACTATTAATAGAGTTGGAAAGACTAAACGTCTGAACTTAAATTCATGAGAAAAATATAAATTGTGGGAGATGTTTACATCAAAAGTATAAAATAATTGAGAGCCTGATGAATTTGAGCTGAAAACCTGTGTGTGTGTGTGTGTGTCTGGGTGTGTGAGTCTGACAGTCTCTCTGTCTGCGTGTACATGTGCAGAAAGTAAAACTGTTGATAAGCGCCACAGAACTCCTCTCTCCCTAATGATCTGATTGATTACACCTGTGTGGCAGCCTGCCCTCAGAAGTTACCATGGTGACTCAACTAACTGCTTACATTTTACTGTGTGGAACAGTGTTGTGTTTGTGTGTTTGTGTGTTTGTGTATGTGTGCATGTGTGACTGTGTGTGAGTGTCTGTGTGTGTCTGTCTGTGTGAGTGTGATGCCTGTGTTTGTGCGTGGACATCCTCTGTCAGTCTGGTTGATCATGTGTCTGTGTGGGGCTGTGTTTAAAAACATCTTAACGAGCAGCCAGGCTGCACATGCGCTGTTCTATTTATAGACATGATAACGAGCTGGCCCCAACAGCTGGCCAACTGCACACAGAGCAGAGCAGAGCAGAGAGATTTGAGCTCAGTGCAGCTTCCGAAAACAGCCCAGAAAAAGAGAACCGTATAACTCTTATCAGAATGTGGTCTGACTACTGGGGCAAGGAGACCTTCCTGAGCACATTGATGTGCATTAAATGTTTGTAGGGCAAAAACTTTTCTTGCCGTCGCAGGGTAGAAAAGGGGGGCATTTCTGATTTTCTAAAAAAATCTGCTCCTACTTTTATATTGAAGTGGATGAGCCACTGGAGCGGGTCTAGCTGGACAATTAGGCTCATAGAGACAATTCTGTAAGTCTGTCTGCTGTTTTGAGCACATAAGATGAGACACGACAAGTGTGGCTAGAAACCGGTGAGGAAATCATGTGTCTAGAGTTTAATTTGTGGCCGTGCTGGCAATTTATCCAGAAAAAATCCTGAATGTTTTTTCGATCCCTCTCACTCTAACGATGATGTCACTCACTCTAAGCCCTGCTCGTTAAGCGCAATACACAACCATTATAAAGTTGGATTTTGTGAAAAATTTTAATGATTTTAAAACAGCCAACAATCTAAAACTGTTGAAGATATCAATAAGATGAGTCATACAGGAATAGATTAAAAGTTTGTCTACAATTTAAAAGACAAATGGAGTCTGTGGGAGAAAGTATGCTGAAGTTTTAGAGGTTCAAAGAAGTAAGAAGATTTTAAAAGTTTGAAGACGTTTTCAATGCATTCCTATGGGAAAAAATTTGCAGAAAAAGTTAAATATTTTAAAAAGTATAAATAGTATAAAAGAGAAAAGTCATAGCACCCTTGTCCTGAAAAAGCCACACGTTTTGATATATGAATGGTTGAAATAGCACAAAGTATGAAGGAGTAGAAGATGTCTGAAAAAGGGTGAAAGTAGTAAGAATAATAATAACTAGAAAAAAACATTTCCAAGAATGGAAATGGTGTGAATGCTGGAAGCAATGCTGAATGAGCTGAAGAAATTGTTGAAACAAAGCTGAATGAGCTGAAGAAAGAAAGAAAGAAGGAAAGGACAGAAGGAAAGAAAGAAAATGGGAAGGGTAGATGGAGAAAGAAAGAAAGAAGAAAAGGACAGAAAGAAAGAAGACACAGAGAGAAGGGTAGATAGAGAAAGAAAAAGGTAAGAAAAGCAGAATAATAGAACATAAAGAGAATAGAGAATGAATGAAAGAGACAGAGGAGTAGTAAGAAAGAAGGAAAGATATTGGGGTGGATAAATGAAAGAGAGAGATATACAGAGAGCAGTAGAAAGAAAGAAAGAAATGGGGTAGAAACATAGAAAGAGAAAAGGAGTAGAAAGAAAAACAGAAAGAAACAAAGAAGTAAAAAGAAAGAAAGAAAGAAAGAAGAAAAAGAGAGAGGGGGATGATAGATAGAAAGAGGTAGATGGATGGATAGGGAGGGAAAGATAGAAAGAAGTTATGTAAAATACAAATGAAGGAGTAAAAGAAAGAAAGAAAAAGAGAGACAAAGGGTTTATAGATAGATAGATAGATAGATAGATAGATAGATAGATAGATAGATAGATAGATAGATAGATAGATAGATAGATAGATAGATAGATAGATAGATAGATAGATAGATAGATCAGAGGGGTTAAAAAATAGGGAGGGGTATAGATAGATAGATAGATAGATAGATAGATAGATAGATAGATAGATAGATAGATAGGACACATGTTAAAAGCTGCATCCTATGTCCTAGGCTCCACCTGTAATTGTACTACTATTAATAGAGTTGGAAAGACTAAACGTCTGAACTTAAATTCATGAGAAAAATATAAATTGTTGGAGATGTTTACATCAAAAGTATAAAATAATTGAGAGCCTGATGAATTTGAGCTGAAAACCTGTGTGTGTGTGTGTGTGTGTGTGTGTGTGTGTGTGTGTGTGTGTGTGTGTCTGGGTGTGTGAGTCTGACGGTCTCTCTGTCTGCGTGTAAATGTGCAGAAAGTAAAACTGTTGATAAGTGCCACAAAACTCCTCTCTCCCTAATGATCTGATTGATTCGCAGCCTGCCCTCAGAAGTTACCATGGCGACGACCATGCTTACATTTTAGAAGAAATGGAGTAAAAACAAAGGAAGAGAAAAGGAGTAGAAAGAAAGAAAGAAAGAAACAATCAAACAAACAAAGAAGTAAAAAGACAGAAATGGAGTGAAAGAAAGAAAGAAAGAAAGAAAGAAAGAAAGAAAGAAAGAAAGAAAGAAAGAAAGAAATGGAGTAAAAACAAAGGAAGAGAAAAGGAATAGAAAGAAAGAAACAATCAAACAAAGAAGTAAAAAGACAGAAATGGAGTGAAAGAAAGAAGAAAAAGAGAGAGGGGGATGATAGATAGAAAGAGGTAGATGATGGATAGAGAGGGAGGGATAGAAAAAGTTACGTAAAATACAAATGAAGAAGTAGAAGAAAGAAAAAAAGGAGAGATAGATAGATGGATAGATAGATAGATAGATAGATAGATAGATAGATAGATAGATAGATAGATAGATAGATAGATAGATAGATAGATAGATAGATAGATAGATAGATAGAGAGGGAAGGATAGAAAAAGTTACGTAAAATACAAATGAAGGAGTAGAAGAAAGAAAAAAGGGATAGATAGATAGATAGATAGATAGATAGATAGATAGATAGATAGATAGATAGATAGATAGATAGATAGATAGATAGATAGATAGATAGATAGATAGATAGATAGATAGATAGATAGATAGATAGATAGATAGATAGATAGATAGATAGGACACATGTTAAAAGCTGCATCCTATGTCCCAGGCTCCACCTGTAATTGTACTACTATTAATAGAGTTGGCAAGACTAAACGTCTGAACTTAAATTCATGAGAAAAATATAAATTGTTGGAGATGTTTACATCAAAAGTATAAAGTAATTGAGAGGCTGATGAATTTGAGCTGAAAACCTGTGTGTGTGTCTGGGTGTGTGAGTCTGGCGGTCTCTTTGTCTGTGTGTACATGTGCAGAAAGTAAAACTGTTAAGCGCCACAGAACTCCTCTCTCCCTAATGATCTGATTGATTACACCTGTGTGGCAGCCTGCCCTCAGAAGTTACCATGGTGACTCAACTAACTGCTTACATTTTACTGTGTGGAACAGTGTTGTGTTTGTGTGTTTGTCTGTTTGTGTATGTGTGCATGTGTGACTGTGTGTGAGTGTCTGTGTGTGTCTGTCTGTGTGAGTGTGATGCCTGTGTTTGTGCGTGGACATCCTCTGTCAGTCTGGTTTATCATGTGTCTGTGTGGGGCTGTGTTTAAAAACATCTTAACGAGCGGCCAGGCTGCACCTGTATAGACATGATAACGAGCTGGCCGCTACAGCTGGACCAACTGCACACAGAGCAGAGCAGAGCAGAGAGATTTGAGCTCTGTGCAGCTTCCGAAAACAGCCCAGAAAAAGAGAACCGTACCTCTTATTAGAATGTGGTCATGACTACTGGGAGAGGAGACCTTCCTGAGCACATTGATGTGCATTAAATGTTTGTAGGGCAAAAACTTTTCTCAGGCTCGCAAGGTAGAAAAGGGGGGCATTTCTGTTTTTCTAAAAAAATCAGCTCCTACTTTTATATTGAAGTGGATGAGCCACTGGAGCGGGTCTAGCTGGACAATTAGGCTCACTGAGACAATTCTGTAAGTCTGTCTGCTGTTCTGAGCACATTAAATGAGACACGACAAGTGTGGCTACAAACCGGTGAGGAAATCATGTGTCTAGAGTTTAATTTCTGGCCGTGCTGGCAATTTATCCAGAAAAAATCCTGAATGTTTTTTTCGATCCCTCTCACTCTAACGATGATGTCACTCACTCTAAGCCCTGCTCGTTAAGCGCAATACACAACCATTATAAAGTTGAATTTTGTGAAAAATTTTAATGATTTTAAAACAGCCAACAATCTAAAACTGTTGAAGATATCAATAAGATGAGTCATACGGGAATAGATTAAAAGTTTGTCTACAATTTAAAAGACAAATGGAGTCTGTGGGAGAAAGTATGCTGACGTTTTAGAGGTTCAAAGAAGTAAGAAGATTTTAAAAGTTTGAAGACGTTTTCAATGCATTCCTATGGGAAAAAATTTGCAGAAAAAGTTAAATATTTTAAAAAGTATAAATAGTATAAAAGAGAAAAGTCATAGCACCCTTGTCCTGAAAAAGCCACACGTTTTGATATATGAATGGTTGAAATAGCACAAAGTATGAAGGAGTAGAAGATGTCTGAAAAAGGGTGAAAGTAGTAAGAATAATAATAATAATAATAATAATAAGTATAAAGAAAATGGCCGAACTGAATAACAATAGTGTGAATGCTTCCAGCATTCACACTAATAACTAGAAAAAACATTTCCAAGAATGGAAATGGTGTGAATGCTGGAAGCAATGCTGAATGAGCTGAAGAAATTGTTGAAAGAAAGAAAGAATGAGCTAAAGAAACTAAAAACTTGTAGTTTTAATGATGGATGGCATTAAAATGGCTAAAAAGAGTCAAAACGTTTAAGAGGCAGAATCAAATGTAGTACAAAATTAAATTGAAGTTTGTTACACTTAAATTGAAAAGGTGAAGTCTGCTACAGTACAGCTGCAAAAGGTTAAAGTCTACTCAAATATATTGGAAACTGACAGCAGAACAACATTGTAAGGAAAAGAAATGGTTAAGGTGTTGAAAGAAATGTAAACACACAAGTAAGAAAATAAAAAGGTCACTGAATCGTGATCAATGTCACTAAAATTATTTGTAATAGTATAAAGTCTGTTTCAATAAGCCAACATGTAGTGAACAATAGACATCATGATTTTGAACAGTGAAACAACATACATCTTGTCAATGGAACATACAAACAAATATACATATATATATATATAAAAATCATAATCTATTTCTAAAAAAAAAAAGTTAACTGTGAAACAAACATAACATGCACATCCATCTGTCAACACAGTCAACTTTGTGCAGTTAAAAACATTGAACAGATTTTGACACAAGGGGTTGTAAAAGTCAGTTCACAGAAAAAACAATTTGAAAGGAAGAAGTTATAGTGACATCAAAATGGCTTTTGTGCAAACCATACAGCACATGGTGAGCTCACCTGTGTCTAATATAGGAGGTAGTCAGTTTGGTTAAAATCATGTAGGCCGAGGAGGAAAAGATTAAATGAAAATGAAATGATAAAATTATATTAATAATAATAGTAATAATAATAATAATAATAATAATAAAAACAAAACAAAGAAACATTTATTAGGTTAGCATTTAACAGAAAAAAGGTATGACAAAGTGATGTGCTAGCCAAATGAAAATAAGTAGTATGTTTTTCAAGGAGTCATCTCATCAATCAACCATCATCAAACATTAAGACAAGCCAAAAGTTGTCCTCCTTTTGCAATATTTTTGGAGGGGCTTTTGATGCATTTCTTAACTGTGATCAGACAATGTGAGAGACAGGATATCAGGGTAGAAAGGAGTTCAATTAATGCATTGTTGGAGCTAGTCAAATTTCATGGCTAAATATCAAAGGGGCACAGTGCATCAGTACACCAATGACAGTAAGTCCATAGAGATAGAGGATAAATAAAGGATGGATAAAGAGATAAATCAGAAATACAGTGGCTTACAGGCTTGTTCAGCCACATGTTGGTTAGATAGGGCTAAAGTCTTTAGTCATGAACAGTTATAATAATTACTTCATGACTCCAACCCCAGTGGAGCTTGACTGACATTCATGCCATCAAAATCTAAAATTCAGCTGTGTGTTGATATTCAACAGATGATATTTCAATTAAAACCAAGTCAAAGACTTAGGTGAGAAGACTAGCACAAGAACAATCACATCATTGGATGTGGTCCATGTGAAGAAGTTAACTTTGGTTTCACACATTTAACTTGTGTGTTACAGTTCATGTCTTTACACTGGGATTTTCATTAGCCCTAGGCTAAGTGCACACATGTGAGGAACCTTTCACCTACCAGCTGAAACCCCACAGTAGTGATTTTTTAAGTATTTCATCTTCTAGTTCGGTTAGTTCTTGCAACTGAACTACTGTACAGTAACTGACCTGTTTTCCCCGTTTGTCTGTTTCCTATACCTGTTGTAGAGGAAATAGACAAAGAGGCTGGGAGGAAATGAAAAGGAAACAAATACATTTTATAAATTTGAAGAGGTCAAAAGACAGTCCTTTGACTTCTTTCAACATTTGGTGTCAAGCAAAAAACCTGATGGAAATAAGAAAGAAAACTTAATTTGTAAAAAGAAAGAAAACTTGTTAAAACTGTGAAATGTCCCTTTTGTGGTAGAATAATGACTTTCAATAAGTGCTGTGTCTTTTTTTTTTTTTGGTGAAAAAATGTTTTCTTGTGAAATACTTATCCGAGTACAGTAAATTAAATTGAATAAAGAAATGTAGATTTTGCTGTCAGTTGTCATATGTATAAGCATCCCTTTTAATGGTATTTATAGTTTTATAACAACAAAGACTTATCGTATCTTATCTTATCTGATCTTAAATACAGTCTCAAATTTATATTCATGGAAAAACTGGTCCAGTGTAATGGCCAGAGTATATGAAATGTAATGTAATGTACAAAAAGGAACCAACTTAATTTTGCATGGCATAAAGGAGGACACATTTTTAAACAAAGAGGTTTTGAGGAAAGCGTGAAATAAAAAGGAAAAGAATGAATTCTACAAAAGAAAAACATTGTTTGGACAGAGGACAACAGTTAAATGGACAATTGTGGTGCGCTGAGTTTCACAGTACAGTACATCTGTACAGTACAGTAAAGATGTAAATGTAAACATCAGCACTGGTGATGCTGGAGGTGGTTTTGTCAATGACAGACCTCTTGGAGGAGGGTTGCATAACAAACATGTTACCTTTAAGACTTGTTAAGGGAGCTGCTTGATGATGCAGAGTTGAGGTTTCTGTCACTCAGAAAAACTGAGAGACCACTGACCTGCAGGCTTGTGTGTCCCTACAGTACAGCACCTGATCATTTGCCAGAGGATCGACAGTAGAAAGGCTCCACTGAACTGGACTGTGCACAGGACTGGATGTGTGATGAGGAGGGAGGAGGGAGGGGCTGATTCTGACAAGAGAACATTAAAAGACTTATGTAATATATGCAATAAGACATGTTCAGCAGTTAAACTGACACATGATTAAATCAAATACCTCCAGTTTTCAGTGGCACCATGATTGCTTTGTAGTCATGAGCTGGTCCAGCGTCTTACAGAGCATAGGTGAGGTAGAGTCCTCTGATCCTCTGCTTTCAACACTGGCTGGGACTGTCTGGAAGCAGGACATGTTCCTGTGTGGTCAGCAATGATGGGCCCACTGTGGACTGATGGTTAAGATGCTATGGTAATATCAGGTCAGCAGCAGCATGATAACTTAGTCGTTGTGCTAAGCAGGTGATCCTGGCAAGATAAAACAGAAAGTCATGAATCATCAAATAAGAAATGTGCTCAAATGTTACATGAAGTGTGATGATCAAACACCCTGGTCACTACTGTAGGGAAAAACAATACCTTCTCCCCAGCTGCACATCACACAGGTCACAAGGCTCAGAATGCTGTCCAGTCCTGGGTGTCTCTACTGTTTTGTGGAGAGATCACAGACCTGAGAGAAAAAGGTAGTGAAGATCACATTGTTACTTGAGCTGTCACACAAGTGTTACACAAATTGTTAAAGGTTTTTATCTTGTACCTGTGCCTCTGTTATGAGGAGACCTGGACACTGGCAGCAGGAACACGTCTCTGGTCCAGCAGTCATGGGTCCACTGTTGATTGACAGCGAGGATGCTGTGTTGTCTCAGAGTGAAGCTGAGGTAAAGGTTGGCTGGAGTCATCTGATCCTCTGCTTTTGAAGAATGACCTGTCCAGTCCTGAGTGTCTCTACTGTTTTGTGGAGGGGTCACAGTGGAGTACACCTGAGGGAAGAAGGTAGTGGAGATCACATTGTTACTTGAGCTGTTACACAAGTGTTAGCCTACAGTTGACAACATTGACAACAGCAACTTAAGAGTCACATAACCAAAGTAGTTTTTTAAATCTTGTACCTGTGCCTCTGTTGTGAGGAGACTTGGACGCTGGCAGCAGGAACACTCTGGTTCAGCAGTCAGGGTCCACTGTTGATTGACAGAGCTCTAGGATGCTGTTGTGTTGTCTCATCTATGGCAGCATGATGATGTGTTTGTTGTCAGCTGATCCAGCGTGTCACAGTCAGACTGAAGGTGAAGTCCACTCATCCTCTGCTTTTAAGAATGACTGAAACTTGCATGAAGTAGAAGGAGTATCTGTGTGGTCCAGCAGGTCCAGCTCTGCTACTGATTGACAGTTAAGATTGGGAAGTGGCAGTTCTCTGGTGAAATTATGATGACTTTGTTGTCACAAGCTGATCCTCATAGTCAAGGTTGCAAAGTTGTCCTCACTGAGAACACAAGACAACTGTGCCTCATGTCCAGGAGAAAATACATTTAAATAAGTAAGAAAACTTTATGTAAATATGAAAGAAAACTTATTTTCTAAAATAAAAGTTATAAACTATGTTATAAAAATAAAGAAAACTTATATTACTAGTCTCTGGTCAGGCCTCCCACCCTGCCAGAGAAGATAGTGGGAAACTGTGGGGCCCCAGCTGGTAGGCATGAGGAAGTATGTATAGCACATACTTCCTCAAGTATTAGCAGGTGTGTAAAGCTGTACACACTGATGCTGTGTCAGCATCAGTGTGTACAGATGTATGTTGTATGCTGTGTGTAGCTGCTGTCACAGCAGCTACACACAACTGTTTTGGCCTGTGCATTTACCAACCCAAACCCAAACCCACCCTGGTAAATGCACAGGCCAAAACAGTCTGAGAATCCATAAAATTGTAGTTACCTGAAAAACCATGTGATCCATAACAATATTTAACCCTAAATAATGACATCCCAAAAAATGATCCAACTCTTTAAATATCATATTAACATTACATATAACATTAAATATGCTTTTTATGAACCTTATGACATTATTCATTCCCCCCCAAGTACACTTAGTGAAACAAGTTCAACAACAATGTGGTTACCAGAAAAACACAACACAATGCTCAGTAGATTTACCTCACCTCACCAAGAACCTGAATAGAGTACATGGTTAGAAAAACAAATGTTTTACCAATTGACATGAGTTATCTGCATTTTTCTTTACCCTTTAACACTCACCTGACTTCTTCATGAACTGTCAAAAGACAACACACAGTACACAGGGTTGTGATAACTGTAGTAGGTCTTCAGCACACCAGAATGGAGACGCTGATGAGGTTGAGAGATGAAAACCAGGTCCAGCACTGTGTTCTTGTCTGTGGTTGGGTCAGTGATTAGCTGTTTATACCCTCTGGACCGAAACATCTCCAGTATTGGCTTGTTTCCCCCGGACTGATTCTCATTGAAGTCGCCACAGACGATGATGGGCTGTACATCCATGATCTCCAGTGAGTCCACAAGGCTGCTCAGGTTCGACAGGAACGATCTCACACTGTAGTCTGGAGGTCTGTACACGGCTGCAATCAGTGCTCTCACTGGGGCCTCAACCTTCAAAGCCACAAACTCAAGGTCAGTTACATTATGAACATACTGCTTTTCACGCACCTGGATGTGGTCTCTGACATACACAGCAACTCCACCACCAGCTCTGCTTGCCATCCGGGGAACATTGGTGTAGGACAGGTGTCTGTTGCGTCTGAACATGTTGTAGCCCTGAAGTTGAAGACTGTCTGCCACAAAGGAGCCCTGTAGGTGGGTTTCTGTTAAACACAAAACATCTGCAAGACACAGTTCGTGATGGCTTTTGATGTCATTGATATGAGCTGGAAGTCCCTCTGTGTTGTGGTGAACAATGGTCAGAGTGTCAGGTCGGCTCAGCGTGTCTCTGAGATGAAGAAGTGGCATCATGTCATCCAGGTTCAGTTGTCTCATGGCCTCGAGTGCTTCGGTGATTTCAGTGTTGGCGTAGATTTTACTCTCATCCATGTCCAGCAGGTGCAGTCCACTGAGAGAGGTGACTCTGCTCAATGCCACATAAGCCATGCCAGGTTCAAAGATGTGCTTCAGGGAGACAACAGCTGACTGTCTTGTCATACCTTGAACCTTGTGAATGGTGCATGCAAAAGCCAGCCTGATGGGAAACTGTCTGCGTACTGCTCCTTTCTGTTTCAGGTTGTCCTCTGACCTCTCAATGTAAACAAGGTTGTCAGCTGATCCTGATGCTCTCCTGTCTGCTGTTTCACCATCCATCTGGAGACCAAGCATGTTGACATGTTGTTCAGAGGTAACCATCTTGACCAGAGTAGCAAACGAACCGTTCACCAGTCCTTTGGAAACATCCAGGTTTCTGGTCAGCATGACACGAACACCTTCAGCAACTTGAAGTGTGTCTGGTAGCTCATTTGTACCTCCTTTAAACGGTTTCTCCTGTCGAGTCATTTTTCCACTGCTTGGGTCCTTTTTATAGTCATCAGCATCAATTTCTGTGATTTGTGAGTGAAACCTGTTTAATGTTGCAGAGTTGTGAGCATCTACCTGTTTGTTGGTGGCAAAAATGTGCAGGGCATCAGCGGGGCATTGAGCTGGTTCAGTGATGGCTTGTGATAACAAAGCTCTGTCTGCTTCTGACAACTCCTCTGACTTGTTTTTCACACGGATTCTGTTCAGCATCTCTGCAAAGGCAACATCATCCTTCTGACGCATGATCTCGGTGAGCGTAACCATCTGAAAGTTTTCCTGCCACAGGTCAATGTTTTCTGGATCGTGTACACACAGAGGTTTAGACTGTCGTACTGGTGGTAGCTGATAGAAGTCTCCAACAGCAATGACTGACATTCCTCCAAAAGGTTTCTGGCTGCCTTTGATCTGTTTCAGTCTGACATCAACATATGCAAAGAGGGGCCTTGACACCATGGACACTTCATCAATGATGAGGATTTCAGCGTTGATCAGTTCTGCTCTGACTTCATCCAGTTTGTTACCCAGTCCCACAAAAGGAGGTTTCAGACTTCTGGGGAGCTTCAGCAGAGAGTGCAGAGTTGTTCCACAGATGTTAAATGCTGCGGTTCCAGTGAAAGCAGTCAACAGCACAGTGGGGCTTGATATGTCAGTCTCGTCTGCATGTCTGGGCACTTTACACAGAATCTTTGACGCCTCTGAATAAATGCATTTGATGAGATGTGACTTTCCTGCTCCAGCTCCACCATTGATGTAAATGAACAGAGGCTCTGGATTTGGGCCACAAACACGCTTGATACACCAGTCTCTGATTAAATAGAAGACACAGGCTTGTTTCTGGTTCAGGTTCTGGTACATGTGACGTAACACAGCAGGATCCATTGCAGGGGGCTCTCTGATGGCTCTGGCCTCTGTTACAGCATTAGCCTGTCGATTGTAGTCTGGCACATTTTCTTGTACATTGTCATCATGTGGCTGTGCTTGTAGTTCCTCAATACACTCCATCCTCACCATTTCAGACTCAGGTGCCAGGTTGTTCCACTCATCAATCACTCCTCCGTTCTGTTCGTACTCTTCCACTGCTTGCTCAATCTCTTCACTGTTTTTCTCATATTTGTCTTTGTTTTGTTTCACAATGTGTTTAACCAGCTCACCGTGCTCACGACCAGGCAGATGTACAATGCCACTTTCGTAAAAGGACTGGTACGTGGGTAAATATGGCCTTTTCAGTTCTGCATCTGATCTGTAGGGAACGTACAGCTTCAGCAGTGATCCATAGTGCTGTTCTGGACTTTTCTCTTTTGATGGACGGAAGAATCTGATCACAGCAGGCTTGTCACTTTTCCGCATCTGAACAAATCCCATGTTATTTAGCAAGCGAAGGGCATCTTTACCTCTTGCCTGACTGCCATAGAGAATCCTGCATGTAGCTGCAAAATCAGCAAAACACATCTCCTCAAACTCTGGTGTCTCAGGTCTGTTTTTGTACTTGTCCGTCAGTGATGTCATCCATATGCTTGAACTTTCTGGTGTTGCGTTCTCCAGGGCTGACATGGGCTTACTCATTCTCAATGCGTTATCATCTGTGGATAGGAATACAACACCTCGTGAACATTTCTTTAGTTTGAGACCACACGCTCTTGCCACAGCTTCCTGTGCTGAGATTTCTCTCTTTTTGGAATATTCCTGCATCACCTCTCTCATTTCATCACATTCATTGACATGTTCTTTATTTGAGTTTTCAATCACTGTTTTCAGATAGTCTGACATTTTGGATTCTTGCTTTGTTATGTAGCTGGTCAGATACATGATGCAGGAATAAGCATTTAGGATATAAGACACGTCAATATTGGCATTCCAGGATTTGAGAAGGTACTGATTAAACCCATTTACCCAGCAGTCTTTGGGGTCACGTTTCAGTGTCACTGAGCAGGATGTGGCAATCAAGCTCATGCATTCCTCATATTCTCTGACTGTCAGTTCATAGCGAGCCAGGAGCTGCTCTAAAGTTAGGTCGGCAATCTCAGGTTCGTTCAGGAGCGCGTTCAGTGGTTGGAGTTTCTTTTTGGCCTTTTCCACTGCTTCGGAAATGTCAGTGTCACTTTCAAAAGGTCTGGTGATCATTGTCTCTTTGCAGGGTTGTTTAGGAAATCCAAATCTGCAGGCAGAGCCAAAGCTTCTGAAACACGTTCGAGAGTGGTTTCTGCTGTGCATCTGTAACTCTGTCACCTTTCTGTGCAGTTCAGGTTGTCTGCGTGGGTCAGGGAGCTGAGCTGTGACGTACTTCGACACGAAGTCACACACCGTTTGATCACTATCCTCCTCAAACACAGGTGCACCTTCTATCCATAACAGGCAGTGAATGTGCGGGCTTCCTCTGTGCTGAAACTCAACTCTGTAGAAATAATCGTTTATTTTTCCTAAAGGCTGTGCCGGGCTGAGGAGAAGGTCTCTGAATAAAGCTTCTACACGTTTATCAAACATACGCATGGCTGTCACAGGATTGCTTCTCAGTATGTCACACTTTGCAGACCAGTCCAGCTCGTCAAAATTGACTTCCTCACCCTGTTGTCTTTTTATTGCTTCAATCACCTCAGGCCAACGCATTTCAGCTGCTGAGAATGTACAGAAGAAGGTAGGAGTTCCCAACTGTCTGATCATAGCAAACAGATCTCTGGTTGTTTTTTGCCAGTAGGCAGGAGTTCCTCTGAGTGGCTGCATGAACCTTAC
>NC_140920.1:30767400-30835036 GCF_045865225.1 Trachurus japonicus
GGGGCCAGTTGCACCACCTCTTACTAAGTGTTTACTAACCTTAGTAAATGTGTAAGTGTTTACTAAATCAAGATTTAGTCATTACTAAATTAAAATGGGTTGCACCAGTTTTACTAGTTATCACTTAGAGCTAGTAATTACTAAGTGTTTACTAAATATTTACACCTACCCTAGGGGTTGTGTAACCTATTACCTAGTTACCTAGTTTCACAGGATCAAAACCAACTGACAGTAACTACCTCGATGGCTCGTTTAGAGAGACTTGCTGTAGAAGAAGGAGAACCTGTCGTAAGGAGAAGAGTTTTAAGAGACAGAATTCACCCTTTAGATGAGTATGACGACTTAGACATTTATTGTCGGTACCGGTTTAGGCGTGACCAGATAATGCGCATCACGGACATGCTAGCTCCAGCAATTCAGCACGGGTCCGAGGCTAATGGGGCTCTACCTCCGTCGCTGCAAGTCACAATAGCGTTGCGATACTTTGCTACGGGGTCAATGCAGAATGTGGTTGGGGACACAATCCAAGTCCACAAAAGTACTGTGTGCCGGGCAGTGCGTCGGGTCGCGCTGGCGTTGTGTGAGCATCTCGACGACTACGTGCAGCTGCCGTCAGGAGCAAGACAGGATGTGGTGAGGCAGAAGTTTCATAACATTGCCGGCTTCCCGGATGTGGTGGGGTGTGTCGATGGGACACACTTCAAAATAAAAGCGCCGAGCCAACATGAAAACGCATACGTCAACAGGAAGGGTTTTCATTCATTGAATGCTCAGCTTGTTTGTGACCCAGATCTTGTCTTGACGAACTGCGTAATTAAATGGCCTGGCTGTAAGCACGACAGCTTTATACTGAGACAATCAAGCGTCTATTCTGACTTTGAGGAGGGCAGAGCCACAGGGATGCTGTTGGGTGATTCGGGCTACCCACTGAAAACATGGCTTATGACTCCCTACATCAATGCTGATTCCCACCCCAAGAGACGCTACAATGAAGCCCACTGCAAAACCCGCAATGTCATTGAACGCTGCATAGGGGTCCTTAAGAGGAGATGGGCATGCCTTCACAAAGGTCAACTCTCATATAGGCACAAATACTTAGTAATTAGTTATAAAACAATTGTTTGTTGTTCATCGTTCATCAATTGTCTTGATAGGCATAACAATGGATCCAGACAGAGCAGCTGTGGTGGCAGGGGCATGTTGTGTCCTCCATAACATGGCCATGTTGTGGAAGGTTCCTTGTGCTGTAGACCCTGAGCAGCCAGAGGAGGAGGAAGAGCCTGAGGGGAATGAGGAGGCAGAGAGAGAGGGAGTTACTGTACGAGAGTACATAGCAAACACCTATTTTTCATGATTTGGTATGTTGATTTTTTTTTTTGCATTTTGCAATCATATGTTATGTATGTATATTGAAGTAACTTACACACTTAGAGAGAAGTGTTTTATGTCCATTTTCCTTTTCTTTGACATCCTTATTAGCCTAGGCCTACCAAGCACAGACCCACAGGCAGAGCGCGCGCACACACGCACGCATGCAAACAGACAGACAGACAGAGAGACAGACAGAGAGAGAGACAGACAGACAGAAACACAAATGTTCATGTAAATGACACCACTAATGTTAAAATCCGTCTAGCTAACGTGACCCAGGCAGAACAGATGCCAACTTACGTTCGCGGTTGCAGATTCAAGCACCGTGACCTCCCGTCTCGTCCGAGTGCGACCAACGAGCAGGTAACTTTTACAAGCAGATGGAGCGACAGCGGGGACAGCCAATCACATGTACGTTAGCGGGAAACGGCAGAGCCAATCGGAGACCGATATGCAGGTTAGAGGCGGGACTTCTAGCAGAGACCGGCTGTTAACCCTTTGTGCGCATCAGGGGGATTTAGAAGTGGGTATACGCAATCCTGACTGAAAAATAAGTAGGTATACGCCGTATACCGGCGTACCCCCTGGACTACACCACTGGTTAATGAGCAACTAATGAAAGACAAGAAGGCAACTTAGAGAAGTTCTCAGTTGCTCTGGCTGAAATGAACTGTGCATCATCATGAACACATCCATCATTATTTAACCTCACTTGTGAATTTCCAGACTCTCCTCCATCTCCTTCTTCTCTACCTGAAATCTATGGATCTGCATGAGCGAGAAGAGTGTGGCACGGCCGGAGATCGACACAGCATTTGTTTCTGACACAGCCTAGCATCATCATAATAATAATATAATAATAATAATAAATGTCTTGCATCTGATGAACTGACAACATGAATTATTTATCCCGTTACAGTCACCTGAAAAACCAAACATCTAAAAGCCTATAGAGTACAACAAAAAGACACTTAAGAGTTTTACTTAGTTGCAACTATAAGTGTTTATTTCATAAATTCTTAAGGCAATAAATAATAAATTCTAAAACATTTTTTAACAGGTTAAATACATTACATTTAAATTAGTCCTGGAAAACAGATCAAATTACAAGTAAAGAAAAAAAAAATCAACTTTGTGAGAATGCCAATGCGGCTCTATATCTCTGAAAAGGAGTACCCTAGTGGCTTCAGGTGCTCCTGCAGTTTAATAATTTCGAGATTTATCTTTATTTTTTCCAGATCAATTTTTTCTTTTTCAGCTATGATTTTTTTTGTTTCTTCCTCAATTTTGATCAGCTCGGCTTTAAAAACTTTAGCCCTCAAGTCATCAATGTCATCCTCTTTTGAAAGAGCCCTCTTGCCCATTCGCTGTTGTGGTCGTGGTGTTGCACGGGCAGGGGTAGAGGCAACTTCCTGGGGAGGGGGGGTCTGGCCTGCTTCGACTGCTGCTTCGACTTCGTTTAGCTGGTCAACTGGTGGCTCTGGGCTCCTGGCTGTCTGCCTCTTTTCATTTTCACTCTGGGTAGCTGACAGGTGAGATAGAGCAGGATATGAATACATTTCATGTAGATACATTATAGCATTGCATGTCTGAATAATTACATTTCTATACAGCAGTGATTCTCAAACTGTGGGCCGTGGGCTGCGAATATTGCAGGTGGGCCGCCAAAATCATTTTCATAATAGTATGATTTTTGTTAAATAAAAAAAAAAGATAATACATAGAGGAGCAGTGTGGTGTCAGAGCGATGTGATGATACTTTGTTAAGAAAGTGAAGGAGAAAACTCCAACTGTGAAAACACGGTAACACGTCTCATATGATGGCTCATCTACGGCATGAAGAACATACACTAAGGTTCCTGTAGATGCACCTGTACAGTGTGTGTATCTGTGTGTGTCAGCGCTGCGCACACATGGAGCAAACAAACAATAACCTGCAAATCACCTGAGCTGACGTGGACGGTGAGTCTGAGCAATACAACTTAAAGAGTAAAAGCTAAATACTCTCCAAGAACCATAGGAGATATTTAACTATGATAACAGATGTAGATGCCTACAGCTGCTCCATCCCTCTCACTACAAGTATTAATTAATGCAGTCCAATAGCTATTTTACAGATATGAACAACTTTATTTTGAATAAAATGTAATAAGCAGATTGGTGTTTCTGGAGAGAGAAAACAACAACAATGTTAACCAAACCAAATAGGGGATTAGTGAACTGCCCAACCCTTTAAAGTGAACTCATCCTTTCAAACTGAAGCCATTCTCTGGTTTCTTCAGGATTCACTCGGGATGCTCCATGAACTGGCAGCTGCTGTGTTAGTGACCACGGAGCATCCTGCTACTTTCAGTTCAGTCCTGACTTTTTTTTTAACTTCATCATTAAGATAAAAAAAAAAACACTGAGACGTAGTATTAACACCCTGAGTTGGACAAGTTTGGGAACCCCTGCTATACAGTATGATTGTACATGAATACATTTTCAGGTTGAAAAAACATGACTTCAGACAAGACTGACATACCTGATAGAGTTGTCTCTGGCCTGCTGATTGAGTGATTCGGCTGGCAGCTAAGTCCGCTTTCAACCCCTCCAACACCTCCACCAACACCTACTACCGCAGGTGAATCCTCCCCAATTACATCCAGGACTAAGTTGGAGTACGGCCCAATGTCTGGTTTTTTGCCTCCACCTGGGGGTAGGGGACAATATTTTCCAATCAATATTTATGGAAACAAATGATCATTAACTAACAATGACATTATTTTGAAATATCTCTAATGTTTTAAAAGGCTATAGGCTACATAATTTAATGCAGACCCTCTTGTGACAGTACCGGGTCGATGCAATGTAGCCTACTGTATATAAACAGTCGATAGGCCTACAATACTTTTTCAAACATTTTTATAGATGCAGACAGAGTTTGAATAATATTGTATTAATTATGACATTGACGGATATTTTTGATTTATTTGAGCATATCATCAAGAAACATTACCTGTGGGGAAGTTTTTGGTCCTTGGATAGTCCTCTATTGCCTGGGTCCGTAGGTCGCTCCACTTTTTTTTAACTTCTTTAACTTCCCTATGTTCCACCCCCTTTGAGTTTATCATGTCGGTCACTAATTGCCATTTATCATTTTTATGTCTGATTGTTACAGTGTTGTTTAGTTTTGACTCCAATAATTTGTTGTTATCTATCATGAAATTAATAAGAATTAGGATCTCCTCATGAGTAAAATTCTTCTTCCTCGGCCTCTTGTCCTCTCCTCCTGTCATTTTTTAACCTACCAAATAGAAAAGCACATTGCTAACATTAGAGAAAAGACACATCAAGCACATGAAGTTTCAATATGTAACCTAAAATGTTCTTAAGTGTGTTAGTATATGGTCTGAGTTGAACCAACAAAATTTAACTTTTAAAACAAGATTAACATGGTTCATTTAAAATTTAGCCAATCTGGGAGAATGTGAAGCATCCCAATGGGCTCTATGCACAGCTCCACTGTTTCCTGAATTTAATACTGCTGCAGCAAACAGATTAATCCAGGTGTGTCTGGTCAGACACACCATCCACGAAGTAGTGGAGCTGTGCATAGAGCCCATACGTGATGTGTATTGTTTTAATATACACCGGATTAGCTACAATAGCAGCCTAAACAACCTGTGCCACTAACGTTACAGAGCAGCCACAAGTTAACGGTTGTTTTCCGTTGTTACCCTAGTTTAACTCACTCTCTCAGATAGAAACTGACTTAACGTTAAACCCATTTGACGCTCATTCAACGTTGAATCAATATGCTATGGGCGGATGTTATGCTTCCCACAACAACAGCGTTAGCGTGATTATCGTTTTAATATACACTGGATTAGCAATAGTAGCCTAGAAAACCTGTGCCACTAACGTTACAGAGCAGCCAGTAGTTAACGGCTGTTTTCCGTTGTTACCCTAACTAACGTTAATCAAAACCGTCTTTGCCCGTTAGTTTAACGTTAGAAACTGACTTAACGTTTAACCAATCAGATGCTCATTCAACGTTGAATCAACATGCTATCTGGGCGGATGTTATGCTTCCCCAAACGACAACGCTACACAGTTTGTATGAGATGTATCGTTTACGTGGGCTACTTACCGACTGAAGTGACTGTGGAGTAAGCTCTCTCTTGTCCGGTGCAGTCGGCGGCGCCCAGCTGGTTTCTGTGTACATTCTGCTCCGCACGCTGATTGGCTAGCCAAGTTGTTGTCGTCACTTCATGCGACTAGTAACCACTTAAGCATTTACTAGATACGGGATTGCATACACTGGTCTGGTGCAACCGAAATTAGTAAACAACTAGTTGCAAACTAGCTAGTAATTACTAAGGGTTTAGTAGTGGTTTAGTAATGACTAAATCCTTAGTTTAGTAGAGAGATACGCAAAACTGGTGCAACCCCACCCAGGTCCCGGAGCCCAAGAGAGAGGGGGGGGTCGGAAGAGCCAAAGACCAGCGCAGAGCTCTGATGTGGAAGAACGGCTCCTTGAAATTTTACAAGAACCAAATCCAAAACCATCCAGTGACATCGATGAGTGCTACCACTTTGCAATGAGCATAATCCCACAACTCCACAGACTGGACCAGGGGAAAAGGCGACAGGCCAAAATTGGAATTTTGACCCTCCTCGACAACATTGAGAGCAGCCCGACTTCTACACAGCCATCACCACACTCATTCTCAACCCCCTCCTACATCCCACACACACTTTGCACCTCTGCAGAGGCCAGGTACTTTTACCCATCCCCCGCCTGTTAACCCTATTGGGCCCTTTACTCAAATGATGGCCTCCCAGGATGACCTGCAGTGGGGGGAGAGCAGCAGCACCCCATACACAAACCTTTAGTTATGTTTGCTGATTTGAAAATAGTTGTTTTCTTGTGATTTCATATTAATATTTTTTTGCTGTGATTTTATATTTATATTTGTTTTTACCTATTTTTATTTTTTAAAACGTATTCCTGTTTTAAAATGTGTGTGACTTTAAAATAACAAAAGGTTGTTATTACTATACTATGGGCCTACTGTATTAAATGTTATTGTCACAAGTACAATGTTAACTACAGCTATTTTGTTTTAGCATATATATTTTTTCAATTTACAACAACAACAACAGTTAACTGTATTTACATGGCTTTTCCAACAAATAAACTTAAATAAATGTTTAGTTTATTATCAGTTTCGTTTATATTGCACTTACCCATGGTTGAATCTCCACAAAAAAGGCAGCTCTACAGGACAGGACCAAGTCGATCTTCTTCTACTCCTCTGAATGACTATGGAATGAACCTTTTAAATGCTCGTGGTTCTCTTCTGGTTATATCGCGTGATTATGCGTGAATTCGCGAGATCTCGTGCGCCCTCAGGACTCCGCTGTCACAGGCGGACCCGCAACAGTGCAGATCATGGATGGAACCGGTGTGAGTTGACGGAGTCGGAGTACGCAGCCGTTCCGTAGCGGACCCGTTTCGCATCCAGTGGAATCCCGGCGTCGTTAACGGGAGGAGATCCGGGGATCCGGAAGACGGGATGTCGGTGTTGACGGCGGAGAAGGGCTCCGTCCAGGTAATGCGGCGAGGATTAACGGCTCACTTTTTTCCTACCGAGCATAGGGGGGTCCGCCCGCTATTCAGACATCCCGCTATTCCGACATGTCACTATTTAGACATCCCGCTATTACGACATCCCTCTATCTAGACATGCCGGTACTCCGACACTTTTTGATACCGCTATTCCGACACGTCTTTTTTATTTTTATTTTATTTTAATTTTTTTTACAGCTGCGATACCCAGGCGCGTCTCTCTCTCTCTTTTCTTTTCAGCATGCCTATCACTGGTTTGATGAGGGAGTGATGTTCTTAATCTCAACAACTCAACTATCAAGTCGCAAACAAAACTGACACACATGATAAACAAACAGAACTATGCTGCAGTTTGTTTGTCAAGTTAACCTGTGACCTTCAGCACCACGGACAGCGCCGCGGATGAGCCGCGGAGAAGCTGCATCTGTGAGCGTCTGGGCTCAGGGCCTGGGGCCTTATTTATGAAAACTGTAAGTAAGCAGTGTAAAACTGCTGCTACTAAATTTTTTGCTTAGGCCTACGGTGAAAAGACATCCCAAAATATTTACACCTTTTTCAGATCTATCAAACTGTGCGTGCACAACTCTGCACCTCAACTTTGATAACTGGATCCAAGAATGGTGCGCAGTTGCGCACGTGAACACACCTCCGTCCCCGGAATGCCTAGACACAACCATATGGTCAGCACGTGCATATTAATTAGCCATGTGCGCTCTGTGGAGCGACAACAAAGTGACAACGAAGACAACAGGCGGGGGGGGGGGGAAGCTAGATACATGGCATCGGGCAATAAATCAGGCAAAAACCTCCCAAATCTCAACAAAAGGGAGCAGAAAAAAGAATAATCTTATGTAATCTGCCCCTTTATTCCAGACAATCTTTTTTTCTTCTTTTACCTATGTTAAAACGATGTAAAGCAGCAGGATAAACTCAGGTGACAGAATAATAACAGTCTCAGTAGCTGCTGATCAGTGTGCGCTGCTGCCGGTGTGTTTTTAAACTTGGAGGGTTTGTTTTTTCTTCTCTAATAGGCCTATGTATTTGTGTATGAGAAACAGTGTCTCAGATGAAAAAATAAAAATAAATCAGAAGGACACTCTGACTATAACGTAATCAATCAATGTCGGAAAAGCGGAATGTTTGAAAAATAGTAAAGTGCCGCTACTCCGACAATGAAAAAAAAAATGTCGGAATAGTGGGACGCTTAAAAAATAATGTTAATGCCGCTATTCCGACAATTAGAAGTCAATGTCGAAATAGCGGCATGTCGGAATAGCAGCATGTAACCGAGCATAGGAGCTCCGACGCAACCGACTCACTCTCTGTCATCCAACCCACACAGTGGCGGAGGCGGAGATTTAAAAGACTGGCGCCATTAGTGTCGGGGCGAATCGGCGCCGCACAATGCACAGAGGGCGGACATAAGGGCGTGGACAGCCGGGCTGTCACAAAACGTTTATCGCAAAAGTGTAATGGAAACAAGTTTTTCGCTTTTCTACACATCACCGGCGTCACCGGAGTTGTGTGTGTCCACGCTGTGTTGGTTTATGTAACTTGAGGGGACAAATGAACCACATGTTTTTTGTCATGCATTGCTGACCTGGGCATTGTTTCTCAATAAATTAGAAAAACCTTTCCTATCATTCCCCTTTTCCGTGCATGGTTGAAGGAGATTGGCTCCTACTCCCGCATCCACGCTCCACTCCCTCCTGCGCCGAAATGTCACCTTAAGTCACATAAACCAGTACGTGTGTGTGGACACAACCACCTATTGTTGTCAGCACCTCATCACCGCTGGTGTTTAAAAGGCTCCGTTCTTTCTGCAGTCAGGTTAAAGCGCACATCCGCCGTGTTGGTAAACAAATAATCCCTGTATATCAATGTATGTGTCGGAGGCAACGCTTGGGTTCGAGGTGGTGTGAGTGGGGGACAGAGGAGGTGGGGCACGGTATGGAACCACTGGCCCTAGTGTGAGTGCACCCTTATTTGTGGCCGCTGCCAGCACGGGTCCATGGCACTGGTCCGA
This sequence comes from Trachurus japonicus, assembly GCF_045865225.1. Lineage (NCBI taxonomy): Eukaryota > Metazoa > Chordata > Actinopteri > Carangiformes > Carangidae > Trachurus > Trachurus japonicus. The sequence goes on from NC_140920.1 coordinate 30,776,412, forward strand.
CCTCCCATTAGTCCGACCTCCCATTGGTTCGAACTCCCATTGGTCCGACAATCGGAGTAATGAGAGTTCGAACTAATGGGAGGTCCTCATTAGTTCGAACTGGACTAGTTATTAGTCAAACTCTCCATTCTTACCGTTCACTATGCATTTATATAATTATTCATATAGGCTCCACCTCTCAATAAGACACACGTGGAAGAAGAGGTGCAGTTTATTGTGTTTCACCAACGAGGAGCTGTCATTACGCACGACTTTTACGCACTGCTGCGCGCTCATTAGTGTCCGTAATTAAACCTTGACACTCATATCAAATCAAACTTACATTACAGACAGGTGGATTGGGTTCTCTGTCTCTCTCTCCCACTCGGAACAGACAGACGGACGCAATCAGAAAGGAAACGGAGGCTGCGCATTGATCCTTTTTTCCTTTCTGGGATCAAACGGATCATGTGCATAATTGACTGCAAAACAAGCACTTCATATTAATAACACATAACACTCATTATGCTTCCAGCCTGTCTAGCCTCTACCTGGTGTTTTTACTAAACTTAACCAACTCCTTTCTTCATTGCCTGAACCTAACCAAAGCCAAATTTACTTTTTTTTTCTCTCAGTCTGCTGTCAGCAGCAGCGGCGGCTGCAGCAGCCTCGCGCCCGTGAAGTGAGCTCAAGCCGGCCAGGTTCAGCCACGCTCGAGCGGAGGGGGGGAGAGAAAAAAAAAGTGTATTTCATTTACTCTGTACTCTGGGAGGGGGGGCTTTGATTATCAGTTTACACATCTTGATCAGCATTTATGATGGTTGTGCGCGATCTAACATGATCTGGCTCTCTGACTGAATATGGTGATATTCTGGGCCGCGCGTGTGTGATGTGCGTTTCTGTTATGAGAGCTCTCTCTCTTTCAGTAATTCTCGTTATTTTGCTCTCTCTCTTGAGAGAGAGAGAAAGCTGCATGTTCGTATCAATGGAAGAGCTTGTCACAAAGTAACGATGACAGTTCGAACTAACGGGACCACCCACTGGTTCGACCTCCTATTGGTCCGACTTGTGGTTGATTTTGTCGGAGTAACGGGAGGTCGAACCAATGGGAGGTCGGACCAGTGGGTATTTTGTCGGAGTAACGGGAGGTCGAACCAATGGGAGGTCGGACCAATGGGCAGTTCCCGCCAGCACCACACAGGCTTTGCCTTTCAGCAATCAAGCGCTGCTTTCGTTTTTGTTAAAAACAATAACAGCAACAGCTGTCGGCAGCTGAGATCGCTGTGCCGTCACCATTGAAACGCAAGACGCATTACGGCTCATGGGGGGCAACCGCCATTCCGACATGCCGCCATTCCGACATTGGGCCCTAATTGTCGGAATGGCAACACTTTACCCTTTAATAAACATCCCATCATTCCGACAATTTTCTTCTCCTAAGATCGGAATGGCGGTATCTTTTTCTCTTTTAAACGTGTTGCCATTCCGACAAATCTTTTAAAAGCCTACCCCACCGCACCCCCCCCCCCCAAAAATAAATAAATAAATAGGCCTAACACGATTTTGCACTAATGATATGCCGGCGCAAAATAGCAGTTTGCCCACGTTTGTCCAGTGCATCTCATTAAAGCACACAGATTAGTCAGATAATTCAAACGGCAGACGATTTCAAAGCCTCAGATTATAAGCAGAGGGACTCCACAACCTCGTAAACCAACGAAGGAGGAGATAGGCCTTGAACGGGAAGCAGACCGTGCTTTCAATCACACACTCCGAACCCAGTTGTTGCACTTTAGAAAATATAAATCGGGGGGAGGGCTTACAAACATGTACCAAAACGGCTCCAAAATACGCACAAAAATCCAAAAGAAACGAAAATTAACTAAAAGATTAACTAAACAGGTCGGTGTTTTACGCATGCCTCTGTGCGTCTGGCACACGCGTCTTGGAGCTCTCCCACATTGGTTTGTGAATGAAAACTATAGACACAGACGGCAAGCAATGAAACGTCACTTCCGGTTATGGCTGTGGGGGAAAACAAACCGTGTCCCCCATACACACTCATGCAAAAACGCGGCATTTTAAACCTTTGTCAAAGGCTTTTTCGCCGTCCTGTCCTTAGTTTTAATCACATGTATATGCTGACAGAGAGCTATATTTTTAGAAACTCATCACGATCTGGGTCGATTGTTGTCCGTACATTTAAAAATATTAGGTATTTCACAGTCAGTCATATTTGTCTTCCCCCACGGATCTGACGCTCTCTTAGTCGCCGCCGGCCGGCTCTAGACACTCGTAGACACTGCCTGAGTTATTGTGTATTATTTTGCACCGCAAATAAATTCAAAAACCACAACCTGAACTTTTATATCGGAACTTCGCTCATCTTCTCCAAATGTGTAACGCTCTGACCGGAAGTGAAGGTTGCCGACCCTGCTGACTCGGTGTAGGCTATGGCTGTGAAAACTTTATATTTTAAGATGTACGGACAGCAATCGACCCAGATCGTGATGAGTTTTCTAATATATAGCTCTTTGTCAGCATATACATGTGATTAAAACTAAGACAGGACGGCGAACAAGCGTTTGACAAAGGTTTAAAATGCCGCCTTTTTGCATGAGTGTGTATGGGGAAAACGGTTTGTTTTCCCCCACAGGCCTAACCGGAAGTGACGTTTCCTTGCTTGCCGTCTGTGTCTATATGTTCAGCTCCCCTTACATGTGAAATGTATTACTTATTATTATTATTATTATTGTTATTATTACCATTATCATTATATTATTGCTGTACGAGTCAAATACGACGCAGAGCCAGTCGCTCGAAACGTTGTCTTTTGAATTAAAAAAATAAATATATTTTTCAACTTCGGGAGAAGACGGTGTTGAGTTCTCTTTTTGCCTCATAACTATGGACAGTGCCATGGATTTATCAGTGAAGAGTGAACTGCTGATATTTTGTAGTGCTGAAATATGACCAAGCGCGCTGTCCGCTGTCTCAGTGCTGAAATGAATGACAGCGTGTCACCGCCAGAGAGAGAGAGAGAGAGAAAGAGAGAGAGAGAGTATGTTACATTACGCAACCAAAATGTCATTTTACATGTAAGCGGAGCTGAACAGGCAGATGCGTAAAACACATATTTTGACTACTATATGCTGTTGCTATTTTTTTTTAAAGTTACCTTTCGTTTCCTTTGGATTTTTGTGCGTATTATGAAGCTGTCCTGGTCCATGTTTGTAAGCCTTTTTACCAGGAGTAAATTCCCCAAAGTTGCAACAACTTGTAGTGATCCACTGGGTTTAGCCTGGCCAGCTGGGGTAGTTGATTTGCAGGTTTGCTCCCCAGTTTTTTTTCATTGTGTATTAGGCCAGGGAAATGATCAATTATCCTTGTGGTTTGCGCACGGGGATGTGCGGACCTTTAATGAATGAATGAATGTTTCTTTTTTGCTGTAAGTTGTGTGCGTAATGCGTAAAAGTGCATTAGTGGGACCGAGGGTTTAAATGGGGAAGTGACGTGGTGAGAGGGGAGGAGAGTGAGAGACACAGTCGGCGTTTGGATGGCTGGCGTGGCGGCAATTCCAAAGCGGCATAGTGGATTACTTTTCCTGGTGGATTACCCTGTGGATTATAAAGGCCCTTTTGGACACCTCACGGCCCGTTTTCAGCCAAGCGGGACGAGGGAGAGGACTGGCGTGGTGACCTCGGCGTCTCTCCCGTGTGGACAGTAGGACAAACAAACTCTCTGTCACTCACCCTCACCACGCGCCAACACACACACACACACACACACACGGACAGTGACAGTGCAAGGGGGGGGCTTTCGGGTTCTGTTGATCTGTGTGTAATTGTTTATTATATGCCGCCTGTGATGGGCGCGTTTTGAGTTCAGTGAAATACAGAGAGCGACTTTGTTTATTGCTTCCCTGGATGCACCAGTAGCGCGAGCCTAGGTCCGCCTGCAGCAGGACTGCGTTGTGCCAGTTCCTCTTATATCCTTATTGTAAGGGAAATTGTTACAAACTGACATCGGAGTGTGTGATTGTAAATGGCGAGACTTTGTGTTTGTTTATTTATTAAGCTTCCACTGACTGTATCACATCTGTACACATGTCTTAAAACCTGAAAAAAAAAAATGGAAACAAACACACACACACATGCATACACACACCCTAACCACCGCTCGGAGTAACGCACATTTACTTATGGAAATTAAAGCCTTGTCCGAATGGCGGGACAAAACTGTCGGAATGGCAGGACGTTTACATGTCGGAATGGTGGTATGTCTGAGTGGTGACATGTCTGAATAGTAGAATGACGGAATGGCGGTATGTCGGAGTGGCAGCATGTCGGAATGGCAGCATGTAACCACGGCTCATTCGCAAAATACCTTTCAATGGAAACACCTGCAAATAGCAATTGCACTTTTTCGAAGTTTCAGAAATATCGCTTTTATTTTGCGAAAATCTGTAATGGAAACGCAGCTTGTGACTGCCTGCAAGCCATGCATTAGCAGAGTCACAAAACCTACACTGAGGTTTATGCATTGAAGTTTATGTAATCTACATTGTCTTCTCTGTCATTTGTAGAGCCAACCATTGGAAAGATGAAGAAACGATGGAGTGACGCTGAGAGGACTGCAGTAAACAAACACTAGGCAAAGTTTATGGCAGAGCGTCGAGTTCCAGGAAAAGAACACTGCATGCAATGCATTAAAGCAGAGAAAGCCTTGAGTCAAAGATCCTGGAAGGATGCAAATAACTTTGTGTACAACACAAAATTGTCACTTTGAACCGAAGGTCTGCTTCACGGCAACTTAAGTTTTGAAGATCTTCATTGTACAATATAATGCTGTGGGTCTGGTTCAGCCAGTAGTTACACATTTGTATGGATTTAATGTGGTTTGGTTTGTGCAGTACTGTTCGAGTAGTGTTTCAAAACTTAGCAATAAGATATTTAATGCTGGCAACATTTATGTCATTATGTCATTCACTATCCATTAACTGGACAAATATCTCTGTTTCAGTCTTTGTTCAAGTTTACTGTCACCACAGACAATGAAAAGCAGCAAATACCGGTACTCAGTTGCAAAAAAAATCCTTTTTTCCCCCAGTGTGATCAAACTCCTATTACTCAGTGCCAGTAACACTCAGAGAAATTCTGACAGTTGGGGATAAAGGTAAGACTATTATCTTTAAAAAGAGGCCAAGATTATGCACATCCTCCAAACAGTTCAAGCACAGCTTCAAATTTACTTTGGGTATACATTTTTTAGGTGTACTGGACAAAAATCTACGGAATTCTACAGAATTCTAAGGGGTTAAAGGGACAACGAGGAGTTTCTATTCGGTTATAAAAAAGTCTCACGTTAATGTGGATGAATCTCTGCTACCCACACTTGTTAATGGGCCCATTTTCGATAAATATATCGCTCTGTCTCTATCGTTATTTTGTTATTATTATGGGAGCGTGCCTATGTTCCCACAGCCCTATGTTCCCTCAGCCCTATGTTCCCTCTGGACTCTCTCTACCTATCTGGACTCTACCTATCTGGCCTGTCTAGCCTCTACCTGGTCTTTTTACTAAACTTAACCAACTCCTTTCTTCATTGCCTAAACCCAACCAATGGTGGGACCAAAGGGCTGAGGGAACATAGGGCCTAATTTTCAGTGACAACAAAAGTTAGAGCTGAGGGAACGGTTACACCCCGCCTTTCCGAAGCCCCGCCTTTCCGACAATAGACTTCCATTCATCGTAATAGCGGGGTTTTCTATTTTTTCTAAAGACCCCGCTACTCCGAAAAGGCTATTGGGGGAAACCCCCAGTGTGCAGTGCGCATTGATCCTTTTTTCCTTTTTGGGGTCAAACAGATCATGTGCATAATTAACTGCAAAACAAGTAAATACTTCATATTAATGACATATAACGTTCATTATGCTTCTAGCCTGTCTAGCCTCTACCTGGTCTTTTTACTAAACTTAACCAGCTCCTTTCTTCATTGCCTAAACCCAACCAAAGCATCTCCCTCAGTCAGCTGTAGCGGTGGCTGCTGCAGCCTTGTGCCCCTGTGAGCTCAAGCCGGGTTCAGCCGCGCTCGAGCGGGGGGGGGGGGAGTGTATTTCTATTACTGTGTGGGAGATCTCCAACAACGGAGTCGGGGAGAAAGCAAGTGGGACAGATCAGTCTCTGAGCAGCGCACGTTTCACAGACAAGCCACAAAGCAGAATGTAAACAACGTCACGCGGTTCAGCACCTTGGACAGCTGCGGGGGGGGGGGGGGGTGGGGGGGTGTCGGAGTAGCGGTGTTTCGAAGTGGGGGTATTTCGGAACAGCGGGGTGTCGAAGTGGAGGTGTGTCGGAATGGAGAGCTGTCCCCTGAGGGAACATAGGGCTGTGGGAACATAGGCATGACCCCATTATGGGTGGTGGCGGAAGTGCTGGTCGAGCCGACCAGCGTTTCCTTCGTTGCGAATCATGAGAATAACGCAGCCACATCGCCGTTTATGGTCGGAACTACGGTGGTATGTGAACCTCTTTGAACCTCTGACTTTAATTATTGATGAATGAAAACATGAGTCCGTCTTGCGCCCGGTCAAAGAAATGTACGGTGCGCGCGGAGGCTCATAAATGTAGTGTGAAAACGCTTCGCTTTTCCAAAACTCCTCGTTGTCCCTTTAAAAACACATCGGCAGCAGCGCACGCTGATCTCCAGCCTAGACTGTTATTATTCTGTCACCTGAGTTAACGAGGTGCACGTGAGTTTAAAATAAAGAGTGAGACAACGCGACCCTGAGGAGGAACTGTGAAGGACTCAGCTGTAATGGAAAATGACCTAAACAGAGTCCAGTAGAGCTGTAACTGTGTAGTGGAAAGGCGTTCAAAGTAATGGTAACTATCCTGGAAATCCTGCTTTTTCATTGTTTTAACATCTAGGTAAAAATAAATAAATAAATAAAGGGGCAGATTACATAAGGTTATTCTTCTTTCTGCTCCCTTTTGTTGAGATTTGGGAGGTTTTTGTTTTTATTGTAGCTTATTAAAATGCAAGATCATTTTTCTGACAGATTTATTGCCCGATGTCACCGTGTATCTCACTTTCGGAGAAGTTCCGCTTCTTTCCCCCGCCCTCCGCCCGTTGTCTTCGTTGTCACTTTGTTGCCGCTCCACAGAGCGCACATGGCTAATTAATATGCACGTGCTGACCATATATGGTTGTGTCTAGGCGTTCCGGGGGTGGAGTAAGAGGTGTTTGTTTGTTTGTTTGTTTGTTCATGTGCGCACCATTCTTGGGTCCGGTGTGACTTATCAAAGAGAAATTGCGGAGAGTTGTGCGTACGCACAGTTTGATAGATGTGAAAAAGGTGTAAATATTTTGGGTGTACGCCATTTTCGTCTTTTCGCCGTACGCAAAAATTTAGTAGCAGTTTTACACCCTTTTTGATAAATGAGGCCCAGGTTGGAGCTGGCGAGCTTTCGGTGCACTCTCGGCACAGCCTTTTGGCACGAAATTGTCACTGCGCCAAGCTGAATCTGTCGACACCTCCCCCTGCTGCGCGGCCACACCCATCTAGGCGCACCGCAGTTTACCAATTTACCAAATCCACTGCACACGTTGTTGCACTGGAGGAAATTACCACTGCGCCAGGCTTCGCAGCGCTGCGCCCCCCTGAGTTGCGCCAGGAAATTAGAGCCCTTTATCTTCAAATCCATCTCTTACCAACGTCTGAACAAAAAACGGATATGATACCATTACCAAATCTTGCTGTCAGATTTTCATTGCACAGAAAAAAGAGAAACTTTCAGTGTGAAACTCACATAACATACATAACACTGTCTGAGCAAGAAGACTATCACTTCTGATGGTAGGCATCAAAGCACTGCTTTTTGTTGTTGAAGCACAGGAACAATTCCCTATCACCACACTTGGCACATCGCCAGCGCGACAGCCCAGTGCTGCAAAAGTTGCACCTCTCTCGCTGGGTGCCAAATGTGGGCCAGTGTCCAATGCTGTCAAAGCGGACTTCCTGGGTGGGGTGGAGGACCCTGTGGTTCGGACGGCGGACCTGTTGCCTTTGCTTGGCACTTGGGGGGACGGCCGACCCTGGCCGGTACTTTGTTTGCTCCCTTCAGTGTTGCTACCACCAGGAGACGGAACTTGAGGAGCATTGGTTTTTCTTTTAGAAGCTTGCAGTCCCTTTTGTAAATCAGTCAAGCATTGGCGATGCTCACGTCAATGATGTAACCGAACAAAGGCAGGCACCTACGTGATGCCTTCATTGGTGTTTAGTAAAGGTGGACAATTAAGCTTAAAGAGCAACTTAACCCCTAAACCACTTTTTTCTGCTGAAAACAAATATATTTGGGTATTAAGTAGTGTTGTCAATTGATTCTGGTTCAACTTTTGACATTTTAGTCAAAATATTTCTATTTGGTGTATTTTGTAGTAAAAATGTAAGAGTGACTGCCCTCTATGGGTTGAAACACGGCTATTACAATTGAATTTTTCTATTGGCTGAGATGGAGGCCGATGACGTTTTGGAGGCCGCTTTCGTCACCGTCCACCAGCTCCCCTTTAAAGCTCCTCTTTAATGATGCCTTGCTGCACAACCTGGAGACAGACACCACAGCATTCATGGGCCTAATAGGGCGCATGGTGTCTGTGATGGAAGCGCAAGCCAAATAAAAATCTGAGCACTATTTATTTATTATTATTGCACTATTCCTGTCAATTTCTTCCAAAAAATTAATTTTCCAAAGGGACTTGTCTGCTTCTAGATTTTTTTTTTAACTTAATGCTGTAAGTTTATTTTAACTGTGTAATAAATAGTTACTTGCTAGTGTTACAGAACCGTGAGGGCGTGAGACTTGGATGCTGGGATCTCTTTACCTGTGAGTGCCGCTTCAGTAAGAGTAATCAGGACACAGATGATGTTTAACTTCTTTTATGGAAGAACTCAGAACAATCAATAAGTTTATTTGTCCCCAAGGGGGCGATTAATTTGCAGAAGCAGGAGACAAAATATACAAAATGATGTTTTCAGTCACTGTGTTCATAAAGACATGAGAACAAGGCAGTCATGAACTGAAAGATTAAACAAATTAGTGACATGAAGTAAATAACAAAATAACCAAAGACATTACTAATTCCCTCTGTTGAAGTAGGCCATTAAAGCTGCTCTAATGCCAGCCCCTTCTTGATTGCCATGTTCAGGTAGCGCCTGAACAGGAGGCTGGAAGTTGTCATGCCTGTCTTGGCATTCCTCGGTGAAATTGTCACCATGTTCCTCACAAATGTTATGAAGGACACAGCAGGTCAGCGCCATTTCCTTGCACAGTTTGAGCTTGCCGTCATTTCTTTTCAGGAGGCACCTCCACCGTCATTTATATCTCCCGAATGCCATTTCCACAACTGATCAGGCACTGCGGATTAGGTAATTGTGGGTGTGTTGTTCAGGTGTCAATCTACCAGTGTCAGAAAAGGGCTTCATGAGCCAGCTTTGCATTGGGTAGGCTGAATCTCCTATCAGGTAGTGTCCAACATCACAGCCAGAGATGGTCACTTTGCTTTGGGATAGAAATTCTCTATCACTTAGGACTTCCCGCAAATGTGACTGTTTCTGCACAATGCCCGGAAATCCAACACACACATCCCAGAAAAGACCTCTTCCATTCACAACTGCTTGCAGAACAATTGAATGCCATCCTTTCCGGTTGTAGTAGTCCCGAGGATACTCCTCTGGTGCTATAATTGCGATGTGGCTTCCATCAATTGCCCCAACACAATGTGGCACTCTCCAACGACTATGAAAGAGAGCAGCCATTCCCACTAACCTCTCAGCATCAGGGCAGGTAATGTGGACAGGGAGCAGCACTTTGATGAGCAGAAATCCTCAACACAATGAAAGACAGTGCTCAGGCGCACACCAAAAAGATGACTAATAGTGCGGTATTCACTGGCGGTGGCCAGCTTCCAGATGGCAATCGCCACTCGCTTCTGGTTTGGGACACACAAACGTACCACACCCGACTACAGATGTAGTCAAATGACTCTAGGGACACACGAAAATTCTGCATGAACTAGAGAAAGGTGAAATCAGGAACTGTTGTGTCCCACCAGTAGTGACATCTTGGGTGTGCCCAGACAACCGCCTAGCCATCAGTCGCAAGATTACCTGGAAAGAGAAAAATGTATAGGTAAAAAAGCGTGTTGTGTCATTTGAAGTGCCAATGTGCCATACATAATATTTTGTTGCGTTTATTATATTCTATTGGCGCCGTATGAATGTAACACACTGAATTTTAGACGTCCACTTCATGTGTTAAGGGATTTTTATTATGTAGTACAACTGTTGTCTGAAAAGACATAAACAGATAAACACACACGTAGTTGTAGTCTACTCCGGAATCGGATATAAACTACTACATTGTATCTACTGCGGCTGGATTTCCTCTGCACTTGATACAATTGTTAGTTGCTACCGCCATCTACGTTGTCAGTGTTAAATGGTGGATAGATAAGGAGAATTATCCCTATTATCAGATATACTCTGTCGGCTAACGCTAATGTTAGCTCATAACAAAGGCTAATGTTCCTGTCACATTTAGTGTAAGGAGTCAAAACGTTATAAGGTTATTACCTGTCTCTTGGCACGTAATCACCGTCCATTGATCGCCACCTGTTGAGCAACACAAACATTCTGGATCCGCTGTTTTCGGATCACAATGAAGCAACGTAAAGCCAGAAGCAACAGCTGAGCAACGCAAAGTCATCCATGTTATTGTTATTGTTGTCTTCCTCTTCTTCTTCCGTTCTTGCTTTGAAGTTGGAGCCGGTGTTTATGGGAAAGTAGCAACCTAACTGACATACAGTGACGTAAGGACGTGGCTCTAACTGAAGAATAACATTTCCCTGCTGAAATTTTTCTTATAAGCCCTGGGCCCTGCCTGCTGCATCTGAATGACCTGTTGCCATCTCACAATGCAATACATGCTCATACTGGTTCAGCCCAGCATGGCTCTTGTTGGAACTGTTCATTGTGTGGGACAAAGTGGTCTTATAGCCTGCTGTGGTCCCTCCTCTGTTTTTGCGATTCCCTGGAAAATATCTTTAAGCTTGCCTGACTGGCCAAAAAAAACCTCCCAACTCACTCTCTTGCTGTGTGATAAGGTTCACAGTTGCTCTCTCTGAATGATGGCTTGTGCTCCTGAGTATTTACCAGCCATATTTGCTGCTCCATCATATGCTTGGCCTTGTAACGTTAGTCTACAGAGGCAGAGATCAACCATTAAAATCGCCATAACACACTATTCAACTGATCTTCAAGCCGTTTGGTTTATTATAAATGTCAGACACATATCTATGATACAACAACAAAAAACATTTTTATATATATATATTTTTTTTTTTCTAGGGCCGGGACTTTAACCCGTTAATTACGATTAATTAATTACACAAAAAATTACGCGTTAAAAAAATTAACACATTTTAATCGCATTTATTTTGCACCGCGGAACGTTTCTCACTGGATGAGTTTCAGGCGTACTGATTACACTGGAGCACAATCATTTAACAAGCCGCCGACACTGATCCTATAATACATCCATGCACTGATCACTGCAAGGGAGAGAGGTGAAAAGAGACAACAACACTGTTACCTGGCCTCAGCCTGTATCATCGCTAACACGCAGAAACCAGTGAGTAACGAGTCAAAAAGCCGCTGACGCTGAGCTGCCTGAGGAGTTTTAAAGCAACATTGCGGAGTTTCAGCTCAGTGCTTCCACCATCTGGTTGAGAAGCGCGGGGGCGGTGTTTCGTACCCGTGCAGAGAAGTTACATAGTGCAGTTTCAGCCGACCCGACCCCGCTCAGACTGCGGCGGCAGCACCATTCATCCTATTAACCATTTTTCTACCATTGCAATGAGTCTGGAAACATTATTTTAAGGCCGAAAAACTCCGCAATGTTACTTTAATGCAGCCTGAACGCAGCTCAAACCGACCCGGTGCCTCAGCACGGTGACCAAGCTTTGGTAAACACACCGGATCCACGCTGGTTTACAGTATCCTGCCCTATTTTAGCTGGAGCTTAATTTAAAAAAAAAAAAAAGCGCTCGTCGCGGTGCAGCTGAGAACAGCGGAGTTTCCTCTGCTGCAGCTGAACAGCTGACATGTGGTCAAGACACAGACCTGTCACTGTCCACGGTGCATTTCAGAGCTGTCTGTCTTCTGACTGTGCAGTGTTTCCCATTAGTTTGGGCCCGCCACAGTCTCTCACAGAAAAAAAATATATATTATTTTTTTTTTCTCACGTGTGGTATACTAAAATCCATGTGAAAAAAAATGCTTCTCACTGTTCTCAGGTCAAATATTTATATGCGATTAATTAATTACAAAGCCTCTAATTAATTAAATTAATTTTTTTAATCGAGTCCCTGCCCTAATTTTTTCATATTAAAGTCCCTGAAAAGTGACACTGGATTCGTTTTCTGAGTTAATCACATCCCAGACAGATGTCCTATTAAAGCAGAACTATGCAGGATTTGGGCTGTAATTATTGTGGCTCAGAGTCACTGTGATGGTTGAGTGACCTGTTATGAAGTGAATGGGGTCTAGGCCAATGCGCTCACCCCCCCACTGGCTGAAAACCGCACTTGCAAGATCAGTCGTCCGTCTCGGTGTTACAAATCTCGTCAATGGATAGAAGTATCGCGAGAAACTGCCTTACGGCAGTACGAGATAAGAACGCATATGACGTCATGCATGTCACGAATCGTGATTGGTTTGAGTTCGGAAAGTCGGAGGAAACCATGGAAACATGAAATGTTTACTGATGAAGTTCAGCTTGTGGCTAACGGGGAGCTAATGCTAACACAGATACACACACCATGGGTCTTTTATAAGATAATGTAATACATCATGACACACACACACCTTCGCGTTTTGGAACCTTTATTCCTGTGTGTGTATGTCTGTGTCTTTGTGCCTGTGTGTGGCTGTATTAGCGTTAGCTCCGTGTTAGCGTTAGCTCCGTGTTAGCATAGCGTTAGCTCGGTGTTAGCGTTAGCTCCGTGTTAGCAGGGCTTAGCAAACAGCAGTAAACACAAGCACGTGTAGGGGGGGTGGAGGAGGTGGCGGCGGCGAGTTTTTTTTTTACGACAGTGACATGTGCCTCCCAGAACTGTGGGGGAGCTCCGGAGAGGGAAAAAAAGAGAAACCAACGAAGGAGCGAGCTATTTCCGGCCGAGTTGCATAGTTCTGCTTTAACCATCCTGCCAATTTTGGATGCTAGAAAAATTCGTTTAGTAGGTGAAATTAGGTTTTAAAATCATGACTAAATGAGGCAGTTCTCGCAGCTCTGGATGTCTGCTGCAGGCACAAGCCCCGCCCACTTGCTGAGCTTCGTCAAGTTTCAACTGTCAATCAAACGGCCTACCAGACAACTCTGCTGATGCTACTGCTAACTGTCACATCGTACCCGAGCAGCTACGGGCTTGAGCTATACGCTTGAGCCTGAGCCTGAGTCCAGCTCTTATCTGAATGTCTCGGACACACACTGAGCAGTGAGGGAAATATGCTGGGCCCGCTGCCGTCAGCACACAAATCTCCGCTACCCTAATAGCGTTAGCTCGGCGGCTAATAGCCCGGCGCTAACCGTTAGCTCGGCGGCTAGCCCCGTTCGTCCCATTCACCCCAAGCCACTGCAGCATCGGACCCACGGCTCACCGCCACAGCAACGGGAGCCTTGAGGCTACACCGCAACAACAATGAGGGCCACCACCGTCAGCACAGGACGACGGGCCTAGCGCTAGCCGCCGAGCTAATGCTATCAGGGCAAGCAGAGATTCATCTGCTGACGGCGGCGGGCCCTCAGTTTTGTTGCCGGTGTACCCGTTGCTGTGGCGGTGAGCTGTGGGACGGACGCTGCAGAGGTTCACCTGGACTGTGGCTGTTTTGGCTTTTAGAGTTTTGCCGCCGAGCGCCGGCTGGTCCCACTGTGGCAGTCTCATCAAAGACGGTTTATAAACCAAGACCTTTCATGACGAGTTAGCTTCCTGTATGCATGTCACGTGGGCTTCTGCACGGCCACGCCCCTTTAGAGAGACCAGAGGCAGCTTGGAGTGTATTGATTCCTATGGGACAATTTAATGTGAACACCGATTATGGTCGGGCCTTTCTCCCCACGGTCACTGAAGCAAATTTTGGACTCATTTTTCACAAGCCACATCTCTTCTGAACAGTTTGACACCAAAATGGTAATTTTCAGACGGAGAGATCCGGAGAAAATCCACTTTGTTCAAGACCTGTCTCTGTCTCTACGACACACTCTCGCGAGATTTGGCACAGATCTCCTAGGCAACGTCAAACAAACGCCCGCGAACTCCCGTGAAAATGATTTAAATTATTTTTGGCATGCTAAATATTACTGTTAGTAGTGTAAATATTTAATGTTATCATAAGAAAATATAAATATCTCACTTTCATCTACCTACAAATTGTATAAATCCACACACACACGATCACAGACGAGGTGGTGACGGTTGGCCACGCCCACTTAGAGAGACAGGAAGTGTATACCATTTCATATCATTGGAGCAGCCGCTCATGGAGTATCTTTCCATTTATTGAATATCTTTGGTCTCATTAGTTTGTTTGAATTAAAAGTGGAGCTTCATGTTTCACATAAGAGCAGCGCTGCCTCTGGGATCTGTATAGACTATGTTCAAATAACACCACATTTACATCAATAAATAAATGTTTTACAATGACTTGATAAGTCTGCATTACATTTTATTAAGACAGAGACCAAGCTAGTGGACTGGTAGCTCCGGCGGCGCTGGTAGCTCTAGGGGTAGTGGCAGCAGACTCTCGTTGGCATTCTTGAAGTATTTATAATATTACTGTGCACATGGGAGGAGTTAAGAAAGTAGGGACGCCAGTGCGTCACGGCGTCCCCCTCTGTAAGCCCGCCCTTAAAAACAAAGACCACTGAAGCAGAGTGAAACTGTGAAACCCTAACCTCTAAAATTAAGCACTGTACAGAAATGAGTCTTTTTGCATGTTTTTATCAACACATTTCGAACACTTTTAATATATTTTGAAACAAAACTCCAATTTCACTTTCCAGGGACTTTAAACATACACTTACATACTCAGACACACCCACATGCATAGCTACATATACTGAAATTTGTTCTACAAGGGTCTGAACAGGTCTGACTACCTGTCAGACATATGTATCTATGGTCAGAAACTCCTGCCCAAGATGGCGGCTGTGTTGATGTGCCTGACCAGCCCGAATGTGGCATCTATGTGTATATGGGGGCGAGGCTAACAGTGGTGACACATGACGAAAGCTGCCTCCAGAAACGTCATCAACCTTCATTTCGCTTGTTATGGTAAAGTATCAACCCATAGAGGGCAGTCACCATTTTCAATTAAAACAAAATCAGGGTTTGAATATTTCACTGTATGCGCAGCGCAAGTAATCTAGAAAATATTAAAGTTTAACTTTTTGAATTATATTACAGAGGAAAATTAACTTCTAATTTTCTGAGAACCTGCTGTAAGCTACACACTTGACATTGTCAATTTCTTGTGTACATTTATTTTGATGCAATGTATTGCTTGTGTCTGGTGACTTCACTTGTTTGTTCATCTTTGTTCAACTCTTTTTTTCCCCCTTACATTTTTAGTGCAATTGTACAACTCTTTTTCTTGTGGAGTTGTAGTAAAAAGCAACTGGACTTCTTTTCTTGCTTGAAGACATTTCACCCCTCATCCAAGAGGCTTCTTCAGTTCTGAGACTAATGCTAGAAACCCAGGTATTTAAACCCAGAGTGGGTGGTCCTGTGATTGGTTTCTAGTGAAACCAAAGTCACATGGCCACACCCCCGAGACTCGAGTCACATGACCACACCCCTGAAACTGGAGGGGGGGGTCATGTGACTAGGAGTCACATGTCTCCAGGTGTGTATGGGGTTTAAACTTCCTGGGGAGAGCTCCCAAGACAGCTTTGTAGGTGGCAGATAGATTGTGTCTTAGGCCCCCACCTCTGTTTAGAGAAGGTTTCTCTAAGTGGACATAGATGGCTTCCTTCACCCCTCTCTCAAACCATCTGTCCTCCCTGTCTAAAACAAGGACATTGGAGTCCTCAAAAAGTCCTGTCCCCATGAGGTGGCTCTTCTATGTTGTGCCATGCGTCGGTGGAGGGGCTGTTTGGTTTCCCCTATGTAGAGGTCTGAGCACTCCTCGCTGCATTGGACTGCATACACAACATTACTGAGTTTGTGCCTGGGTGTTTTGTCCTTGGGGTGGACCAATCTCTGTCTTAGGGTCTGGCCCGGTTTGAAATTGACGCAGATATTATGCTTGTGAAAGATCCTCCTGAATTTCTCAGACAGACCTGCCACATATGGAATGACAATGTTCTTCCTATTTTCCTTTTTCGCCTCAGGTGTTCCTTTGTGGCCTCTCTTTGATGATTTGATAAAGGTCCACTTCGGGTAACCACAGGTTTGGAGTGCTGTCTTGACGTGTGTTAGTTCCTTCTGTTTGCCATCTGCACTCGAGAGAACCTCCTGGGCCCGGTGTTGTAGGGTTCGAATAACCCCCAGTTTGTGCTCCAGCGGGTGGTGGGAATCAAACAGAAGGTACTGGTCATCCAACATTTTTCAGGTCAACAATCCCTTATCTGAGAGAAATGAAGCAGGGAACCCCACTTAAACACCTTTTTAATACCAGATACACTGTACACTTATCCTGTATGTTGGTTGGTTTACTGTTGAGTGAGAAAACAATGTTGCACATGTAACACTCGTCTCATGTACCTATGGGGCGGGGCCTGGGTTAAACTTATGATATTCCCCTTTTTGTTATGCTTAATAACTAAAATAAGAATTGAGTAGGCTAAATGAAAACCACACACAATAGCACTTTAAATGTAAATACTTTTTTAGTTAGAGGATTTTTTTAGTTCAAAATAGAAAAATAAAAAATATGAAATAATCACTTGGGTTCAGTGACAATAAAATTAATGTTCAACAGAAATGATACCCGTTTTGATCACTTTAAATACTGGCAATCACTGGTTATTCACACCAAATATCATGAAACATAAAGCGAGCAAATAATGCCATGAACCCACACACACACTTCCACACGCACACACCAGTCCACAACAGTCTGGGAAAAGCTACCCCAAAACCCTGTTGCAGGCCTGTTTCGTTGCTCGTGTGCGTTGAGGCCCAAAACACACTGGCCGCTTCGCTCTCTGAAAGCAAAATAAAAGGCACGTGCAAATCAACAGTTACTCACGGCTCCCGACAACAGTCCATGCGCTCCCGACAGTCCGTGGGGAAACGGGGGATGAGGGGGGAATGGCGGCTCGCCGGCAGGCGTAGCCGAAACTCACAGTCCGCTCGTTAACGATTCCGTCCGACAGCTCTCGTCCACACCGGAGGGCGCAGATCCTCTCGACAGGGCACAAAAGTCAGTATTATCCGGTAACAGTCCGTTCACCTTAAAACAAGAACTTTCAGCCTCTAAAAAGTCTCAAAACTTCAACACGGTCTCCGAGCTCTGCACAAGCCAATCACAGCAAAGACTTTTGTGATAGACACCTCTTAAAACAAATAATATTGTGTAAATAACGTAATTACACTTAAACACTGTCTCAGATGAACTTACTCTTTTTTCTTTTAGGACACGACATGAGATGACATGAACTTATATTTTTAACACATACTTCTTGTAGATTTTTAACTTTTTTTACCTTTGTATTTTAACCATATTTATGCATTTTTAAACACATCAATACACAATGAACTTCACATGAATTATGAATCTGTACATTATATTGTTATCAAAATGCAAATACACCCATTAGCAAGGGCTACACACATGAAGCTAATCATCTGGGCCCAGGAGAGCAAAACTACTACATCATAATTATCATCTCTGCCCTCGCCATTGCACACAATTGGATACCACTGTATTAATATCTCTACAGGCCTTGGTATGCCAGACATACAGAGGCCTCTGAGAAATTAAGTGGCATTTCCAGCCAGAAGGGAGAGTGTACCTATGTTCCCCGAGTTCTATGTGGACCTTTTTTTTTTTTTTTTAAAAAAAGGACCTATGTTCCCCGTTTTCCCCAAAAAAGGTCCTATGTTCCCCGGTTTGTTCATCAACCGGCAACAGCGGGGAACATAGGACCCTTTATTTTAAAAAAGGTCCTATGTTCCCCACTGTCGCCGGGGACCCACAGACACACAGCTGAGGGGCCGGAGAAATGCGCATCTGGTGGCGTGCCGTGCTCAACCTGGTAAGTGGGTGCTCGTGCACCGGAGCGCCCATGTTGGCGTGTGTAAAGACAGCACAATTATGTGGGCGCCACAGTCTAGTCAAAACCGCGTAGAGGGTCCGCCTCCTGTTCTGGCATTTTTCATGTTTTAAAGGAGTCATCACCTGGTTTTTTATGTATCCAATCCCCCTTAAATTGCTTTGAATCAGTTCTTAAAACTTATTGGAAACATTTTTTTTTTTAATTCAAACATAGAGCTTGTTCTGACACTTTTTCATACGGCAACTTCCTCTCGTGAGAGTAAGCGCAAGGTTTTGACTGGTCTGGATGTTCATGTATTAATATGTAATGAGGTGCGCATTGATTGGACACAGGAAGGACAGAGTCGGAATGGTGGCTGGCAGGCTGTATAGAGGGTATGCGTTTACGTCACGTTGCCCTCGGCAACGCCCCGTTCGATCGGACTGAGTGGCAAAACAAGCGTTCCTCAACGTGCTGGCGGATAGCGGTGGACTCATAAACTGGATAAAATATCTTATATGAAAACAAATTGATGTCAAAAGGAATTGACAACCAGCTCCCCAAAACCGTCTGCTCCACGGACACTTCCTGTAACACACAGTGTGAACGCGGTACCTGCAGAGTGACTGACAGGCTCACTGTTACTGTGCAGAGGGACGAGATTACAGCTGTTGCTGTCGTCCTGACAGTGACTCCCGACACTAAAACACGAGCTGCTTTTATTCTGAAAAACTCTGACCAGTCAAACTGTAGGATGTGTTAGAGGACTAATTTATCTGTCTAAACATCAGAACTATGACACCTGAAACGGTAAACACAGCTGATCGATCGAAAAAAATGACCGCTCCAGTGAATTTACTTTCCGTCATTGAGAACAGGTTCTTGAATGTAACTCGTTCAAAGTGAGACGTATCCTCAAGATTTCTAGCAGCTCTATTAGGTCATGCATGCTTTACATGCTGGCAAAGCTAGACATGTCAGACTTGTGTGGGCTCGGAGAAAATCGTTTCGTTACTTGCTCGTTTTTAAACTTTGGCGGCTCTGCCACTCGTCTTTTTGCCACTCAGTGGACGTTCCACAGCGACTTCCGAGTACCGTGACGTCATGTGCATACCCTCTATAGGTGGTTTTCAGATGACGTCACGCGGAACGTCACGACTGCAGATGGAGGGCAGGAAGTGTTTTGCCCGCAGAAAAAGAATAGGAAAATGCCTACGGTCTGCGCTGTGTACGGCTGTTCAAACCGGTCAAACCGGGAAAATCAAAAAAGTTACTTGAGAGTTCCTAAGGTAGTAACACATAAAGGACTCAAATTTCAACAACTGACTGAAAAACAGTGGGTGGGAGGGACGGAAGTGACCATAGTAAACAAACAGTGTTCTAGCCTGTCCTACGGTAAAAATGGCACATAGAAAGAGGAGTAAAGCAATATATTAAGCGGCAATATATATTTAAGCATCAAAGATGTTCAACCAAACCCACATAGTTTGAAACAACGTTCAAAACACACACAGCCAGTGTCACAACTAAGCATATAAAGTCCGCTAGCTTAATGCTAACGTATAATGTAAAACACCATAGATGGGCTAACAGAAATTAGCATGCAGTTTACAGCCAGTAAAGCTGCTAAAAACTGTTTTAATTCTGGCTTTAGCGCTGTTAACACGTCACCGTTTAATCCAGAGTCTGTGGTCAGTTTATAACGCTTGGGAATTTGCTCCGATGTTTGTTCTGGGATGCAGAGCCTGTGTGAGCCCCGACCGGGGACCGTGGCAGCGGCTGTCACAGCAGCAGCAGCCGCTCTACTGAGCTGATCTGCCGGCGGGCCGACCGTCCTCCTCCCGGAGGAGGAAACGAGCCAAGTAACGTATCTGCACGCTTTTAGAGGTTTACCGCTGGCTGGTTAAATTATTTTTAGGAGATTAATGCTGGTCTCATTGATGAAAATTAACAACTGTGGCAGTGGTATTAGTTTGTTTGAATGAAAAGTGAGCGCTGCAGGTGGGTTGCTGACGAGTCACTCTCCGCTCCTCTGCCTCGCTGGAGCTTCACTTCTCCCAACGCGAAGCAAACTTCTAAACAGCCGTCATTTGGATAAACTAACCACATATTCGGGATCTAAACCCTTACTTTCTCGCATGAAAAATTATTAAAACTTAATAAAGTGACGAAATAACAGCGCTACAGTGGGAAATGAAACAATAAGTAATGGCGGCGCGGCGGAAGTCGGGGTGGTGGAAGAGAGGTGTGTTTATGAAAGCAGTCTCCACGGTGACGTCACCGTAGGAGCAGAATCCAAATCTCGTAATTTTGTGGTGTGCAGCCTCATGAGCTACTCTGGCTTAAACAAAGAGCCCAAACCAAAAAACTCAGCCACTTTCAAACCCCAGCTTTTCAGGCAAGTTTCCACTGAGGTCCAACACCTGTATACATGTTTTAACAAGGAAAAATGCAATTTCCGGGTGATGACTCCTTTAAGAGAAACTTCAGATCATCAGTCTGACTGAAGGTCAAAGGTTCAACCTCAGTTTCTGTTTATTGTTTATGATGAGGTCACTCAGTACGTTTACATGCAGAGCTTAATCGAGCTATGCTCAAAATTCGATTTTGGCGTCAAGTCGGACTTCTGTCCTTGTCTCAATATACATGCAACTGAGAAAACCGAATAACTGACGGGGTCCGCCCCCTCATGCGGCGTCAGCCGTTGCTTCAGCGGGTTAATAGCCTACGCCCCCTGTCCTGTTGACTTTTCTGTCACCTCGTAAAAAACTGGATATAAACAACTTAGTAAGCTTAATAATAAATTCTCAACTGCAGTTCCCGACCAGACGCGTCAGTCTGGGCCGGATTCGTGCTGAGAATAGGATACAGGCTTCCTTTTTTCCCCCCTCTCTCTCTCTCTCTCTCTCTCTCTCTCTCTCTCTCTCCTCTCTCTCCACTTGGTGCCGTCTCTGCGGTTGTGGAGCATGCGCACATGCATTGTCCAGTTATACTCTGATTAAGGTGTATACATGACGGAGAAAATCGAATTCCAATCGCATTATCTGGGTGTCTTAATCGGAGTTCTCAACTCCAATTTCAGTCGGACTAAGGTGTTTACATGCACTTCAGTTGTCCAGTTATAGTCGGATTAAGGCAATAATTCGGTTTTTTCAAGTGTCATGTAAACGTACTGACTGATTGATGACCTCACATCTGATCTCAATACTGTTTGACTGATTCACTTTCACAGCCCTGCCCAGAGATTTACAACATACAAGAAACGGCCTATTTTCGAGGCCTAAAAGAGGTTTTACCTGAAAAAAAAATACATAGTTCCATCGTTCGCATTTTGAAGGGCTGGAAAAAAATTATATTATAGCGAACGATGGAACTGTGTATTTTTTTTCAGGGAAAACCTCTTTTAGGCCGCGAAAATAGGCCGTGTCTTTGGGTCTGTTCACAGCACTGTATGTTGTAAATCTCTGGGCAGGGCTATGGGCTGGCGTTGCTAACGGGAGGAGTGCAGAGAGTCTTCTACTGCAATTAAAGTACTTAGGGCCTATTTGTAGATCATACAACCCCACTTTTAAAAAATGCTACTATCCCTTTAAAACTTTAGGAAAATAAAACAATTGATTATTATTTTCGATGTTTTAGTGTGAAGGTCGTCACACACAGATGGTTAAACCCAAACTGTTACATTTGTTTCTGTCGTTTGTTGCAGAGAGATTAGAGATTATGTATTTTATACATGAATAAAGTATTAAAAACAGAATTTGTGTCTGTTGGTGTGGTGTCTTGTTTTGACCAGTTTTTTGTTGACCATAGGCAAGGGCGTAACTTTGGATTAAACATTGGGGGGTTAAGATTTCTGCCCACATGAGGATTTTTTTTACATGTCACTTTGTATCAATGACAAGAGGTGGTGTGATACAGCCTATGTGGGAATGCCAAAATAAAGAGGTAGATTAACATTTTCCTTTTATCAATGTAAAGACCAAATGTGCCTGAAATCAGTTTTCAGATCAGATAAATCCTACCAGCACATTTATTTTGTGGCATCCTCCTCTAGTTTACTTCCTACCAGCAAACTAGCAACCAGCCACACATCGTCAGATTATTAAAAATAGAGGAGGAAAAGACGACATGCAGAGCTAACTTGGAGCTAACGTCCGAAGAGATGGGACTATTTTCTTCACAGCGGGGCTGTTTGATTAGATAATATTTCTGGTTGAATAAAAACTACATGAAATTGATTGCATATTCCTCTTTCATATTGTCTTTATTGGTAACCGTTTTATAAAAGCAATATATAAGCAATATATATTGCTTAATTATTTCACATCAGATTATTTACAGGACAGAGATGAATACAGTTTAATAATTATCTGAGTGGCATGTTAACAGAAAAATCATTAGCTGGTAGGATTAGTAGCTGATGGTTTTACATCAGCAGGAAATGCAGTAATGATTCAGTAAAACCACAAAGAAAAAGAAATCACATGTAATTCATTATATTCAGCGTCTCTACAACATTATGTTTGTTTCCAGTTGTGTTTCTTGCTGTGTCTGTTTACCTGTGACCAGCTCAGTCTGTAAAGTTGATCATGAATCATCCATCTTTAAAGGAAGAGGAAGAAGTTTACAAGAATCATTGAGAAAATATTTTTTAAAAATCAACTGATTGTAATGTGATTGTAATGTGAAAACGTGAGTGAGAGACAGAGACAGATATGTAGAGACTAAACTGTCTGTTCAACAGTGAGAAGGTTTCTGTGACAGGAGGAGACTCTGATTCACTCAACACAGAGACACTGAGGAACCAGGACTGTACCAGGGGAATCCAAACCCAGGATACAGAGGTTGAGTGAAGGTGGTGTTGAAGGTGTAGATGTGGATCAGTGAGTCAGAGGAGACTCTGTAGAAGGACAGAGTGCCAGCAGGACAGTCCACATACACTGCTACTCTGTTAGAGACAGAGGAGGAGGAGGAGGAGGAGGAGGAGGAGGTGATAGGTGTCCGTATGCCATTGTGCCAGACAAAGTAACGACCATCATAGCACTCCAGACTCCAGGACTGATCGTTCCCTCCAAACCCACAGTCTCTACTGTCCCCTTTCCTTCTGATTCCTCTGTAACTCACTGATATATCAACCTTTCCTCTGCACTCGACCTCCCAGTAACAGCGACCAGTCAGACCAGTTGAACACAGCAGCTGAGGCCAGTAGTCAAATCTGTCTGGATGATCAGGATATGACTGATGCTTCTCCACACGTGTCGCCTTCCTGTTGTTGTCAGACAGTTTGATGTTTGTGTTCACTGTGTTTGTGTCGATTGTGAGTTGACAGGAATCTGATGGAGAGAACAAGACACAGCTGCAGTTATTGATCATGTGATCAGTTATTGACAGTTTGAAGATGGTTGAATGTGCTGCTCAAAGTGAAAACACACTTACATCTCCTCAGACCTGGTGTCAAGAATGGGACTCCAGCAGGCTCCACCCTGAAAGGAGGAGGGGGGTCAGAGCAGCACCTTCTCTGTCAGCATGCACACATGGACGTTACATGGCTCTCACACACACACACTGTTTTATCACTGTGTTCACATGGAGGCTTGTATGTATGGATGAACACTGAGCACAGAGAAGAAGGAGCTGGAGTCTTTATCTAGTGATGATACAGAGCAGGAGGAGACGAGGAGGAAACACTTCATCATGTGTTTTCTCCATGTGATGTCACTGCAGTGTGAGCCACACACTTTCACTCTCTGACTCTCAAGCTGCAAAACACATGTCACAGCAAATACATTGAAGACACAACAGGTGGAGAAGAAGAAGAGTGCATCTGTGAACAGTGGATGGTTTCAGTGTTTGATGAAGAAGGAAACACACTCAACATGTTTGTTAGAGCTCAGTGAAACAGTGAGTTTAGTGAGAAACACTGAGTGTGAACACAACTTGTGTTTGTTTGAAGAAAACTCCACAGGAAGCTGAAGAATGAGGCTGTGAGCAGGTTTCCACAGGAGCCACAGCAGCAGTGAGTGGATGAAGGAGCTCTAATAGAAACCATCTGATCACAGTGACAGGACGGATCAGGATCTCATGATCAATGACTCTGTTCTTCTCTGCTCTTCACACAGATCAGCTACAACACACTGACTCACTGTGATCAGTCACATCATGTGGAATAAAGCAGCCGTCCTCAGGACCAGTCCTGAGCTCCATCAAACCTGTCCACACATTTTTACTGGACTTGAAGGCAGAGTCCAGAGGAAGCAGAGAAACTGTAGAGCAGAGAGAACCAGGCTCAGCTCAGAGCACATGGACTCAGACAGGAAGTGAAGCTCCAGCTGCTGGAGACTTTCATTAAGGAGCCATTTTGTGGCTTCACCTGATCTGGAGTCAGACGTGTTTGAGCAGCACACACACAGTCTGAAAACAGCTGTTTGATCACACACACATTCAGCCACAAACACTGATTATTACACTGTTCACTACACTCACTCTCTTCTGATTGACAGCTCCAGGACTCTGGACAGTGATGACATCTGGATGTCACACTTGATTGATTGACTTGACTTGATTTACTGTCTCCTCAACACAACAACAGATCTCATCAGGACAAGATCAGGATCTCAGAGAGACTGAGCTGATTATTGATCATCAATATCTGACCAGACAGGGAGACCTGATGGTACCGCCTGATTTCTGTCTCTTATTTCCTCCTTGCTTGGAGACGCAGGGAGACGAATGTCTCTGAGCAGAGGACATGGTTTGATTCTTGTTGCTGTGTTGTTATTAGTGTGTCCACACTCAACAGGTGTCTACAGTCTCTGGGACTGTTCAGGTCAAACACACTGTTGGTTCAGGAGCAGTTAGAAGTCGGGTTGGAGATTCTGGGATAACGGTTTAGGCCACATTTTGAAAATACACGAGTCAAAAGTCCCAGCCCCTTTCCTCAGATTTCTCTCTGAAGCTAAGCCTTCACCTTTACGCTGACCTGGGTGATCGCGCACGTGAGAGGAGGGAGAGAGATGGCAGCTTGATTGGGCGTAGGCAGAACTAGACATGAAGGCATCTGATTGGTTTTTCCTTTTCAAAGCGAAAAGCATGGATTGGTCAGAGTTTTGTCAGTCCTGCAGCTGCCACAGAGGTCTGATTGTTTCTGTTCCTTTTTCTGAATACATAATGTATTGACTACTCTCAGGATAGAAGGACCATTTCACCCATACAGAAAGTGTTTCTGAACATGATTACCAACCATAACTTTAAACCAGCTGCAGCTGAAAATGTTTCCTGATAAACTGAAATAAAGTCTGATCAAAACATCTGGAGAGACTCAGAGCACAGCTGCCAACAGCTGGTTTCATCACTGACATCTCTTCCATACAAGGTGTGAACGGGGCCATACAAGGTCATTTTTATTTTATTTGTTTATTAAGATCCCCATTAGCTGCAGCAAAGCCACAGCTATTCTTCCTGGGGTCCAACAGTATCAAATATACAGTTGAAAACACAAAACATAAACATTATAAAAATTTAAAACAAAAAAAACAAGTGAGCGATATGCTTAACCTAACAAAACAAAAACAGAATAAGTGTTTACATTTCTTAACTGTGCTTCATTCATTCTTCGTTATATTAATTGTTCACATACTAATCCGATTACCCACATTTCTACATATCATATATGTATACATCATTACACATCACACATCATACTTGTATATACATTCATTCTACCGAATATACATTATAATAACACATATCCTATATCCATCGAAATATACTCCATATATAAATATACCATGTTGTCTTACTTTGATAAATGCTGTTTTATTAATATTTTGAATTTCTTTGTGTTCGTGGTGAGTTTGATATTTTTCGGCAGTGAATTCCATTCTTTCATACCTCTATACAACACCGTACGCTTGATGGCGTTAGATCTTGCTTTAGGTAATGTAAAGTTTCCTACAGCTGCATGTCTGGTGATATATTTATGACTCTCTGCACTAAAAGCGAGGTTTTTAAACAAGATAACAGGTGTTTTTAGGACAGATATATTTCTAATAACAACAAACAGTGAGTACAATAGTCTGTCTTTGACCAGTAACCAGTTAAGTTTCTTGTGCATAGAAATTATCCTTGTCCTGTAGTCACACTTAAGTATTGTGCGGGCAGCTCTATTCTGTATACATTGTAGTTTATTTAACATGTCTCCAGTGGCATTTGACCAAACTGCTGGGCAATAGTCGAGATGTGATAATATTATCGATTGGATTGCTGTTTTCAAGATGTTTATATTTATAAAAGTTGCATGTCTTCTTAGAATTGATATACCTCTACCCATCTTTGCAATCATATTATTAATGTGTTTTTTCCATGATAATTTGTTGTCAACTGTCACTCCCAGCAATTTGGTCTCATGTACCTGGTCTATAGTGATATCTTTGATTTTAATATTTAATACAGGATTTCTATCAATATTATGATTTGAGCCTACAATCATGCACTTGGTTTTAGATATGTTCAGGACCAGCTTGTTTTCTTTAACCCATTCAGCCACACTTTCTAGTTCCTTATTCATAATAGTTTCTAATACATTATTAGTAGATGCTGATGTATATATGGTTGCGTCATCCGCATACATAACTGTGTTAGCCTTCTCTAATACATACGGTAAATCATTTGTGAAAATACTGAATAATAAAGGACCAAGGCAGCTCCCTTGAGGTACTCCACATGTCGTGGTTTTGGTTTCTGAGTAGCTGCCGTTAAAAAATACTGTTTGTGTCCTGTTTGATAGATAGCTATAAAACCAATTAAGTGCAGATTGCTCAAAGCCATAGCAGGACAGTTTTGTTAGTAGTAAGTGATGATCAATTACATCAAAAGCAGCTGAGAAATCCAGAAATACAACACCAACCATATTTTTGTTATCAATTGCTCTAAGCCAATCATCAGACATGCTAGGTGTGAACGGGGCCATACCAGGTGTGAACGGGGTCATAGAAAATGTTCCAGCTCCTCCTCCTCTATCAGAATGTGTGTGGCTGCAGCAGCTTCTCCATACCTGAGAGAGTCCAGTCTCCAGTCTGGATCCTCCAGTCCAGCAGACAGCAGCTTCACTCCTGAGGCTCCTGGATGATTGTAGCTCAGGTCCAGCTCTCTCAGATGGGAGGGGTTGGAGCTCAGAGCTGAGGCCAGAGAAACACAGCCTTTCTCTGTGACCAGACATCCTGACAGACTGAACACACACAACAACACACAGGAAACCACTGTCAACACCTGGAGGTGTGTTAAAATGTCATCAGATAAACATCTGGATGGATCCTCACCTGAGAGTCTCCAGTCTACAGTGTGGACTCTCCAGTCCACCAGAAAGCAGCTTCACTCCTGAGTCCTGCAGGTTGTTGTTACTCAGGTCCAGGTGTCTCAGACTAGAGGACTGGAAGCTGAGGACTGAGGACAGAGCTTCACAGCTTCTCTCTGAGAGGTTACAACTGTTTAGTCTGAAGAGATTATCATGAGGAATTAAAGAAGAAAGGAATTTATTTTCTGTCCTGTTGAAAAGACATCAGTGTTTTTATATAATGATGAATAAATCCAACTATCTCTACACTTACAGAGCTTTGTTAGAGGCTTTGACCACTGGCAACAGCCTCAGAAGAGCATACTCTGAAGTAGAGTATTTCCTCAGGTCAAACTCATCCAGATCTTCTCCTGATGACAGTAAGATGAAGACCAGCGCCGACCATTGAGCAGGAGACAGTTTATCTGTGGAGAGACGTCCTGATCTCAGGGACTCTTGGATCTCCTCCACTAGAGAACGATCATTCAGTTCATTCAGACAGTGGAACAGGTTGATGCTTTTCTCTGCAGAGGGAGTCTCTTCAATCTTCTTCTTGATGTACTGGACTGTTTTCTGATTGGACCGTGAGTCACTTCCTGTCTGCGTCATCAGACCTTGTAGGAGAGTCTGATTGGTCTCCAGTGAAAGACCCAGGAGGAAGCGGAGGAACAAGTCCAGGTGTCCACTTGGACTCTGTAAGGCCTCGTCCACAGCGCTCTGGTAGAAAGATGTAGATGTGTCTTTAAACACTTGAGACCACCGAGACGTTGTTTGTTGTTGTGACATCAGGTTGAGTCCAGAGTTGATGAAGGTCAGATGGACATGAAGAGCAGCCAGAAACTCCTGAACACTCAGATGGATGAAGCAGAACACCTTGTCCTGGTACAGGCCTCTCTCCTCTTTAAAGATCTGTGTGAACACTCCTGAGTACACTGAGGCTGCTCTGATGTCGATGCCACAATCTGTCAGGTCTGATTCATAGAAGATCAGGTTTCCTTTCTGCAGCTGCTCAAAAGCCAGTTTTCCCAGAGACTCAATCATCTTCCTGCTCTCTTGACTCCAGTGTGGATCTGTCTCAGCTCCTCCGTCATACTTGACCTTCTTGACTTTGGCCTGAACCACCAGGAAGTGGATGTACATCTCAGTCAGGGTCTTGGGCAGCTCTCCTCCCTCTCTGGTCTTCAACAGCTCCTCCAGAACTGTAGCAGTGATCCAGCAGAAGACTGGGATGTGGCACATGATGTGGAGGCTTCGTGATGTCTTGATGTGGGAGATGATCTTTCTGGCCTGCTCCTCATCTCTGAACCTCTTCCTGAAGTACTCCTCCTTCTGTGGGTCAGTGAACCCTCTGACCTCTGTCACCATGTTGACACACTCCGGAGGGATCTGATTGGCTGCTGCAGGTCGTGTGGTTATCCAGAGGCGAGCAGAGGGAAGCAGATCCCCCCTGATGAGGTTGGTCAGCAGCACATTGACTGAGGTGGACTCTGTCACATCAGTCAGGATCTCAGTGTTGTGGAAGTCCAGAGGAGGTCGACACTCGTCCAGACCGTCAAAGATGAAGACGACCTGGAACTGATCAAAGCTGCAGATTTCTGCTTCTTTGGTTTCAGTGAAGAAGTGATGAACAAGTTCCACCAAGCTGAACTTTTTCTCTTTCAGCACATTCAGCTCTCTGAAAGTGAAGGGAAATGTGAAGTGTATGTCCTGGTTGGCTTTGTCTTCAGCCCAGTCCAGAGTGAACTTCTGTGTTAAGACTGTTTTCCCAATGCCAGCCACTCCCTTAGTCATCACTGTTCTGATTGGTTCTTCTCTTCCAGGTGAGGCTTTAAAGATGTCTACATGTCGGATGGTTGTTTCTGGTCTGTCTGGTCTCCTGGATGCTGTTTCAATCTGTCTGACCTCATGTTCATCATTGACCTCTCCAGCCCCTCCCTCTGTGATGTAGAGCTCTGTGTAGATCTGATTCAGAAGGGTTGGGTTTCCTGCTTTAGAGATCCCCTCAAACACACACTGGAACTTCTCCTTCAGTTTAGATTTGAGTTTATGTTGACAAACTCCAGCATGACTTTCTAAATAGAGAACAAAATAAGATCAATAAATCTATAATGAAGTCAATATTTTAACATTTAACACCACTAAAGAAAGACCATTATAACATTTCACTCTATCCCTTCAGATACTAGAAAATGTTCCATTCTTCTTGAATCTTTAGATAAATCCTCTTACTGCTCCGCAGACAGTCAGCCAACTCTTCCTGTTTCATTCTCCTCAGGAAGTTCACTGTGATCTTCAGAAATGCCTCTCTGCTGCTCCTCCTCTGATCTTCATCCTCAACGTCCACCATCTCTTCATCCTTCATCTGAGTCTCTAAGCATTCTGGGTAATCTGGTGTCAGGAGCCTCTGGACTCTCTTCAGCTCCTTCTTCACAAAAGTGACAATGTTCTCCTCCAGCAGCTGGAACAGATGATAAAATGAACATTTCATTTCATCTGAAGACAACATGTGATTCATGTGTCAGTCTGAAGCTCTGTGGCTGTGGTTGATGGGGTTAACAGTAACAGTGTGATTGTACATGTACAGACCATAAATATGGAGTCTAGGTCTGGTGGATGCTGCTGTTCAGACTCATCACTGTGGACCTCTGAGATCTTCTGCTGAACTCTGTGGAGAAAACATCAACCGTGAGGAAAATGACTGACTCCAATCTGACACTAAATATGAATGTGGCTGATTTTCAATTCCTCCACTGAGGATGGCAGGTGACTGGTAGATGACTCAGTCATGAGTCAAGAGCCAGAGAGTGAGAATGGTTCACAGTTGTACTGTCCACCATTTCAACCATGTGAGTGTTATGTAGTTTTTATATGTCTCATAAGAACTTGTTTTTAAACTGGTTTATACAGTCTTTTCCAAATATTTTTTTATTTATCATAATAATTTATAAATTGTATTACACCATGTTAGACCTTTGATTTCCATTCGTTGCCTTTTTCTGGTTCAATCATGACTACACTTAGGCAACAATGACTTTCAGACCAGGTATATTAAATTAACATTCAAATAAAGACAGTTACTGTGTTACATATTTAGTTAAAGCAGATAACAGCGGCACGGCCGTTTCGGCTAATGCTGTGTTCAAGGCAGGCTTTTGAAACCGTAAGTTACAGCTTCAAGTCACAACTACGACTTGGTAGCGTTCCAGGTAACCCGTAGCTCGTGTTTTTACCGTCCTGTTGTCTGTGAAAGTTCCCTATAACGGCCACTCGTAACTTCCAACCCGTGAACTCGTACCAGATCGAACTGGTATGACTTCACAGGAAGGAAAAACACAAAGTACGAGTTTCCTTGAACGCACCATGAGTTAGCAGCCCCCGCCCTTGTCAGGCATCAATTGGTCCTCGTGCTACGTCACCACATTCACGCGCATCCCTTGGCTGCACACACAGCCCTTCATGCCGTTCTCTCCCCTCATTGGATAAAACTTGTATCCCACAAGGAAAATTTTCTCCTCGGGTTTCAGCAGAGCAGAGTGACGGAGAGACTCGTGTTTAGGCTGAAATACTTCATGTAAGTGATTGCTGACGGAAAATAGGACTATTTAGGACTTATATTAACAAAAACATTCCACTGATATCTGCTTTAAAAAGAAGACTGTACATTTCATTTGAATATTTGATTTGAAGTGATAAGTATATAGAATGTCATTTGCAAGTAAAATGCCTCATGTTGTGTTAAAAAGGAGGACATAATGCTCTAGGAGTGAAGGTGAACGTGTGAAGCAGGGTTCAAACTTAACTTTTTTGCTCACTGGCCAACTGGCTAGTAAGCTTTAAAAATCTACTGGCCAGAAAGATTTTTTACTGGCCAAAAATTATGTACAGCTGTTTTGTATATTTTTCATTGTGTTGAACTGTTATAATACACTCATAAGCATTTTTAACACATATCATAGCTATTAGCATATTTTTGTGTGGAATAAAGGAGTCAAGTTTGCCTTTTTTTCCTAAAAGGTTTATTTTAGGGATGCACATGGTTAACTGTTTAACCATTAACCTATAACAAGAACTTGACCGAATAATACTATCAGTTATTTATATATATTTATTTATTAGCTCCTTATGTCGTCAACTCATGGGGGCGTGTCGACATGTGCAGACTTCCACTGCCTTCAGTCATATTATTTAGTATCTAAAAGTTTCACAGGAGGACTGACACTGTGCACCATGAAGGAAGATCAGACAATAAATGTAGCCTACACGGACATAGATGTGCATCACCTGTAATAACGGCGCTGCAATAAAAAAAGAAAAGAAAAAAAAGACGTGGCAGCTCTCCTGGAGCTCTGCTGTTCCTCTCTCTTCAGTCTGGTGTTTGGCTGCACTTTCAATAAGAAAAGTTCCATATGAGCGCGATCAGCAGAGACAGAGCACAATGGATGTGGCATTGATCAGATATCGCAGCGCACATGTTTATTTAACGGCAAAAAATAAATAAATAAAATAAAATTGGAGCAATGTTTTTTTTTGCCGACTGGCGACCGCTAATTTTGAACCCTGGTGTGAAGTCATGACATCAGTAAGTTTTTGTTGTTGTTAGCAACCATGCTGTGAACTCCTCGTTCTGCACAAGCTACATGTTTGTCTTTTTTCATTCACTAAAGATGAAGTCTGACTTTAAGTCCAGGGTCTCATTAGTTTTAAAGTTTTGAGACGAAGCTGCAAAAACTTGGTCAAAGCTTCACCTTTCTTTTTCTTTTTTTTAATCTTTTTCTTTTTTTTACTGGGTGTGTCATGAGTGTGTGTGTACATGTACGTCTCAAACTGCCATTATGTATTTAGGTATATTTATTGTCTAAGGCAGCCTTACCATTCCACAGAGTCCACAACAAATTTCCCTTGTGGCACAATAATGTTGATTCTATTCTATTCACCTAGAGCAGTGATTCCCAACCTGTGGCCAAGGTATTGTAAGTGGGCCATCAAATCACTTTCAAAATAGTATGATTTTAGTGCAAAAGAATAAAATTGTAAATATATAAAAATAAGAATAGGGGAGATCAGTTTCTGTCTCAGCTCCTAGAACTTGCAGAGTGTTCACGTCGGGTTCTCCTCCTCATTTGTCTACTACAATTAGCAATGCCTTCAACTCCTTAGTGACTGCGGAGCTTCCTACATGTTTCCCTGCTTTCAGTTCAGTCCTGAATGTTCTTTCATTAACATTAGAATAAAAAAGTGCTCTGAGAAAATATTATTTGACCTCTGTATTGTTTTTGGGGTCGGAGGTGAGATTTTCAACTGGTCCCTGAGTTGGAAAAGGTTTGGAACCACTGACCTAGAGCATTTGAGATACAACTGTTGTTCAGTCAACCATTCAGGAATTCACTGCTCACCTCACTGGTGTCAACAAGTCAGGTTTACCAGTCAAGTTTAAAGTCTGAATGTCTCTAATGTGGCTTCAGCTTTTTACAAGGTGTCACCAACAACTGTGGACTCAATGGAGCAGAACATCAGCAGCTACCTGAGCAGGTAGTTCAGTCCAACTACAGACTATGCAGCTCTGGACCAAGACAGGATTCTATCATGATATTAAAGGGATAGTTCACCCAAAATAGAAATTTTGATTATCTACTCACCCTCATGTCGACTAAGTGCTGGGAGAAGTTTCAGAGTCCTCCGTGGCTTCTCTGAGTTACAGGGGGTCTCGGCGTAGCAGTGCATGTCCAATATAATGGTTGCAAATGGATACCAATTGTCTTCGTAACAAAAAGACACACCAAAAAACATCCAAATACCTCCATGCTGCTTGTATGTAATGTCCCACTTGTATTGAAGCCCCGAAATGCGAAATTGTCCAGAAAAAAAGTCTATATTTCAAGCTTGTTTTGTAGCGGAAGCTTCTCGGAGCTCCTCTTCCCGGTTCATCAAATTTGGACAAACTGGGAAGAGGACGGACCCTGGTTCATCCAAATTGGACAATTGGACGAACCAGGAAGAGGAGCTTCCGCTACAAACAAGCTTGAAATATAGACTTTTTTTTTTTTTTTTGGGACAATTTCGCATTTCAGGGCTTCAATACAAGACGGACATTACATACGAGCAGCGTGGAGGTATTTGGATGTTTTTTGGTGTGTCTTTTTGTTACGAAGACAGTTGGTATCCATTTGCAACCGTTATATGGACATGCACTGCTACGCCGAGACCCCCTGTAACTCAGAGAAGCCAGGGATAACTCTGAAACTTCTCCCAGCCCTTAGTCGACATGAGGGTGAGTAGATAATGAGTGAAATTTCAATTTTGGGTGAACTATCCCTTTAAGTTTGCAGTTCATACCTTCCGTCAGCAGCTTGTCCTTCTTTAAAGG
This sequence comes from Trachurus japonicus, assembly GCF_045865225.1. NCBI lineage: Eukaryota > Metazoa > Chordata > Actinopteri > Carangiformes > Carangidae > Trachurus > Trachurus japonicus. The sequence goes on from NC_140920.1 coordinate 30,810,403, forward strand.
CAATTGGACGATACATAGACCCACCACTCTTCATGGACACACAGCTGGGTTCAGGAGAGTCTGATCTCTGCTGCTGCATCCTGATAAGAAACAAGTGATGAATGAAATGTTGTAGTTTGACCAGAATAAAGATTCATTTTGAGCAGATCTGACCTCATCTTAGTTGATCAGTTGATGAATCAGTGGTTGGTTGTTCCTTCACTTAGACACTTCATACTTTAGTATTATCATTTCTAAGTTGTTGTTGAGTAGTTGATGTGACAGTGAGTGTGAATAATGATGGGGCAGTGATGTGAGTGCTGAGCTCTGACATGGAGAAGAGTCATGGACAGTTAGAGATCCTCATCTCACCTCTGAGCTTTGCTCTGGCTCTCATGTTCCCCCCACAGAGTGGTTTTAGAGGGAGGGGCTCCCTCCTCTCTGTCCTCACACTGATTCATAGCAGAGCCCCCACCTTCACACAAACACAACAACAGGCTTCATCACAACACAACAGGACGAACATTACTTCTGATCACTGTCACTAATATGTCACTAATACACTGAGCTGGACACGTTGATCTATTCCAGACAACCACAACAGGACTCACTTCACAGTACACAATGTTGACACAAGGGGCCCTAATTTCTTGGCGCAACTCAGGGTGGCGCAGCGAAGCGAGCCCTGACGCAGCTGGCGAAGTGGTATTATCGTCCAGTGCAACAAGGTGCGCAGCGGATTCGGTAAATTGGCAGACTGCTGTGCGCTGAGATGGGAGTGGTCGCGCAGCAGGGGGAGGTGTCGACAGATTCGCCGTGGCGCAGTGACAATTTGTTACAGATAGACCGTGCGGAGAGTGCGCCGAAAGCTCGCCAGCTCCAACCTGGTCTAATCTCAGTGCAAGGCGAAGCACAGCCAGCGCAGTGGCAATTTGACTGCCCAGCGCGCAGTGCAGACACGTCACCAAGACCTCACAGGCAGATTTCCACACTTCCAGGCACATTTAAATGCAATTAACAATAATAATAATAATAATAATCATCACAATAACCCCTATTTATTGTATCTGAATCAGCACATACACCTATATCTATATAGATTGTCCCGTCACACTGATGGCAGACCAAAGGCTTGCGTAATGAAAACTCAGCCTGACTGAATTAACACAGATGAAACCAGGGAGGGACTGAGACAGCCGTGGATGTCCCAAGAGCAGGTGTTGACACTACACACTGTGCCGTTGCAGATGATCAGCTATTTATTTATTTATTTACTTATTGATTTATTAGGGGCCAGCGCCGCATCGTCACGCGACCATAACAAATAAAACTGAAATGCCTCCGTTACGCACAGCTGTTGTGTTGTTCTGTTGTATGTTGTGATCTGTGCACACGTGTTTAAATATAGGTTAGATAGATAGATAGATAGACCTGGATAACATCAGTAACCTCCTCCCTCCCAGACTACTTTTGCATCATCAGCCCGTGAGGTCTGTTCGCGCGACCGGACACTGCGAGCTTGGACCGGACCGGACCAGAACATCAGTTTCCTCCCGTCTCACTTGCTCTGACAGATTGAGAGCTGTTGCCCAGTAAAAAAAAACAAAAAACAAAACACACACACCCCTTTTCCATTAATAAAGACACTCATATTTAGTAACCTATATTTAAACACGTGTGCACAGATCACAACATAAACAGCTGTGCGTAACGGAAGCATCGCAGAGCGTCTCTCTTTTTCTTTTTTCTTTAGAATTTACCTGAGATGGAGATGTGAATATCTGCTCACTATGAGGCCAGGCTGATTGTGGTTTGCTGTGAGAGATGATAGTTTATTTGTTTTCAGTTTTATTTGTTATGGTCGCGTGACGATGGGGCTCAATAAATCAATAAGTAAATACATAAATATAGCAGATAATCGTGTAGTGTCAACACAGCAGTAATCCATCCTCATCTTTCATCTGTGCAGCCTTTGATCTGTCATCAGTGTGACGGGACAGTTGATATAGATGTGCTGAATGTCTATGCTGTAATCTGTAGGTGCTGATTCAAATCTTCTCTTCCACGGTGAAATCAAACGTCCGCCTTGCGCGCGCGGCGGATTTAAAGGCGAGGAGAGGAGCTCATTTGATTGGTGAAGATCTGACTCGGCTGTGTCAAACCCACTCCACGCCTTCTCTCCTCCCTCTATGCCATTTGCGCCGGTGGGAGGGAAGTAGGCGGGATGCGCTCCGCTGCGTCTCGAAGGAAAATCGCAATCTGCTCCTGACCACTCCCCGTTGGCGAAGCGAAGGCGAGGCGCAGGCCTGATCCCCTCCGCCTGCACCTGGTTCACGAAAGTAGAGCCCTATGTGTCAAAAGAGCTGTAATGAGAGACTGGTGACTCCAGGTAAGACAAAACCTTTTAGAGCACATTGTAGAGGACCATTGGAGGTCCAAGAGTTTAAGCCAAAGTTCCCACAAATCTCATGTTAATGACATATTTTGATATTATATTACACATCTTAAACGCTTTCTATTCAGCTAATAAGGTGATAGTTTGATATGGTACTTTTTTTCTTTTTCAAATTTAAAACATACAACAACCACAACTTTGATACTAAGTTATTTTTTTCAATATTTAGAAATATGCATTAAAGCTGTTTTATACATAAACCAAATGAAGTGACAGAAAATATCAGATCACAGTTGAACATCACCAGTTGAGTCAGGTTTTCCTCCGGGTCAGTCTCCAGGATGGTGCTGGTGCTTCCTGTTTCTTGGAGCTCAGGGCTGTCCCACTGTCAAAAACAAACAGAAAGATACTGTCAGAGCAGACATTTAGATTTGGACACACAGTTTTGCAACACCCTGAGATATAATGTAGCAGACAGAAAAAGAAGAGTTCTCTGTCCATTTGATTACGTATTACAAGTAGTTTTTGAGTAAAACTCTTCCTCCCAGCCTCCTCCTCTTCCTCCAAGCTTTTCCCACTGGTACATTGACCTCAGTCTCTGTCCTGTTACTGAGTCCAACCATGACATAGATAGATAGATAGATAGATAGATAGATAGATAGATAGATAGATAGATAGATAGATAGATAGATAGATAGATAGATAGATAGATAGATAGATAGATAGATAGATAGATAGATAGATCCGGATCAGCGGTACCACGACGCTGGTTATCAACTCGGTAACTCAACCCCGGCTTGTCTTACTGTGAATCTGTGAATGCGCACGCATCAAGGGCAGATTCAAGTCAGCAGACAAATCACAACCATGAGCACCGACGCATCAGAGAGAAGCGAGGTGAGCGCACCGCAGCGCACACTCCTGTGAGGAAGGGGAAAAAAATTATAGCTGCTGCGCAGCGATGGGTCGGCGATGGCTATTTTTGGGCAAATTTAGGCAATTCTGAGCAACAAACAGGAGAATAGGAAGACAAGACAGTTGACCTTATAATGTTCAATTTGCATCAGTTGAGGATTGAACCCACAACCTCGGGAACCAAAGACCATTGTCATCTTGGCTTCGTGAAGTCGTGCAGGCAGAAAAGAAAAAACAGTTTTTGAGGTAAAATAATGATATGTAGCCTATTTGTTTAACATCTACATCTGGCATGGGGTTGGACATTTCTGTAAGGTTTGGTGAGTTTTCACCCATGGGAAGTATGATTTCCTTGGAAGTAGAAAGAAGAAGATGACACTGGACCTTTGTGCAAAATTTAGTGAGCTTTCGCCCATGGTCGGGTGCAAGCTATTTGTTTTTTTTTTTTTTTTTTTTCCAATATTTTTATTGGGTTTTTTTTTCAAGAGTTTAACGACACAACTTACAGGGACTGTGCACGAAGCAAAAAAAAAACAAAAAAAAAAACAAGTCAAAATTAGACATGATGACAATAAAGAAAAACAACAACAACAACAACAAAAAAGACAAACATTTACATGACAGTTGCATAGGATGAAAAAGAAAAAGATTAGTACATTATGATGGGCTATGTGGCAAATGTATACATGATAAGTAGTAAAGGTCCATTACATCTGGGGTGCAAAATTAAAGCTTGTTTTTAATGTATTCTATGAATGGTTTCCAAATGTTTTCAAAGTTATCTGGGGAGCCACACACTGTGTATCTCAACTTTTCAAGTTTAAGAAGCTGTAAGATTTCCCTCAGCCACTGAGTCCAGCTCGGTGGCTGAGGGTTTTTCCAGTTGAGGAGGATCAGTTTTCGCGCTAATAAAGTAACGAATTTTGTAATTTTCAATTTGGATCCAGAAAGATTTTTATTGTTCTCTCTCACTACCCCAAAAATGGCTATTACAGGATCTGGGTGAACCACCATTTTGAAAACTTCTGATAGGGAGTTGAAAATCGAGCTCCAATAGGTGTGTAAGTAAGGACAGAGCCAAAAAGAGTGTGCTAGAGAACCTGGTGAGAGCCCACACCTATCACACAGTGGGTCCACACTTGGGAACATTCTTGAGAGCCTCACCTTGGAAAAGTGAAGGCGATGCAGCACCTTAAATTGGATGAGGCCATGTCGGGCACAGATTGAGGCTGTGTGCACCCCCTCTTGGGCTCTTTTCCATTGCTCGGCTGTTAAGGTCACCCCCAAGTCACTCTCCCATGCAGACTTTATAAATTCAAGTGATTGGCTTTGTTGATTGGACAGGAGATTATAAAAGAAGGAAATTGCACCCCTTTTTGAGGGTTTGAAGGAAAACAGGGTTTCCATAGGGGACTCCTCAGTCAGATTGGGATAGGAGGGAGTGTTCGTTTTAATATAACTACGAATCTGAAAGAATTTGAAAAGGTGTGATCGTGGTAAATTAAATTTGCTTTGCAACTGTAAAAAGGTGGGAAATGTTTTATCTATGAATAGAGCCTTCATATTGATTATGCCATTACGTTTCCAAGTATCAAAAGAGTCATCCATAACAGATGGGGAGAAAAGGTGACTTGGATAGATGGGAGCGAGTAGGGAGCCCTTGTGCCAGCCATTCTGTTTTCTCACACCAGACCATATTTTCAGGGATTGGATTACAATGGGATTATTCTTAACATAGTGCAATGGTAAAGGCATTGGAGAAAACAAGAGGGCAGTCAAAGATGTCATATCACAGGAATTATATTCCATCTGTACCCAAAAAGGATTTTCACCCTGCTTATCAGACTGAACCCAAAATGCTAGAGCACGAATATTACACGACCAGTAATAAAGCTGAAAATTAGGTAGTCCCATCCCTCCACCTACTTTTGGCCGCTGGATATAAGCTTTCCTAATTCTGGGTCTCTTCTTGTTCCATATAAAATTAGAAATAACTTTGTCAAGGGTCTTGAAAAAGGATTTTCGTATTACTATTGGGATAGTTTGAAATAAGAACAGGAATTTTGGAAGGACGTTCATTTTTACAGCATTGGTTCGATCTGCTAGGGTGATATGAAGATGGGACCACCTTTCCAGATCGTGAATAGTGCGTTCAAGCAGTGGCTTAAAGTTAGCAGCAAATAGACCGGCTATACTCCTTGTTACCACTACACCCAAATGTTTAAAAGAATTTGTTGTTATTTTGAAGGGGAAGTGAGAATATGAGAGACTCTGTGCAGACTTATTAATTGGGAAAAGCTCGCTTTTAGAGTAATTTAGTTTATAACCAGAAACCTCACCATATTCCTTTAAAATAGACATTATGTTTGGAATAGATCTGTGTGGGTTTGTTACGTATAAAAGTAAGTCGTCTGCATATAAAGATACTCTGTTTACAATCCCTCCTCTATGAATCCCATCATAACTCTCTAGAGAACGCAGGGCAATAGCCAGAGGCTCAATAGAGAGGGCAAACAGAAGCGGGGACAAGGGGCAACCCTGCCTTGTACCTCGATGCAGGGGAAAATAGCAGGACCTAAGGGAGTTGGTTAACACAGAAGCGAGGGGACACTGATATAGTAGCTCTACCCAGGTTATAAATTTGTCGCCAAAGCCAAACCTTTTTAGAATAGCAAAAAGGAAGTCCCACTCGACGCGGTCAAAGGCCTTCTCAGCGTCCAGGGAGAGAAGGACCTCTGGACGCTGAGGGGCCGGACCAGGGAATATAGTATATTGTAGAGCCTGCGGAGGTTCGAAAACAAGAAGCGATTTTTAATGAACCCAGTTTGGTCTGGTGCTATAATTGACGGGAGAACCCCTTCCAGTCGGGTGGCAAGCATCTTGGCTAATAACTTGGTATCCACGTTTAAAAGGCTAATGGGTCGATAAGATCCTGGTTCCTTTGGGTCTTTGCCCTCCTTTAATAAAACTGATATAGATGCCTGATAAAAGGTAGGGGCCAGAGTTTTTGTAATAAAGGCCTCATTAAAGGCTTCAAGTAACACAGGTGAGATTAATTTGGAAAAAACTTTGAAGAATTCAGCGGTGAAGCCATCGGGGCCAGGAGTTTTGGAGCCCTGCATATTTTTTATTGCAAGTTCTAAATCAGTAGGAGAGAAAGGCTCTTCAAGATTAGCCTTCTGACTTGCTTCTACTGTTGGAATTTGTAATTTGTTTAGGAAATCATCTATTAATCTATGGTCACCTTTAGATTCCGAGGTGTATAGGTTTGTGTAAAAAGATTTAAATACATTGTTAATTTCCTGTTGGTCAGTAAGTATTTCACCTGTATTTGAGCGAATCTCCGTTATAAGACGGGATGCAGCTGATCGGCGGATCTGTTGAGCCAGTAAACGCCCAGCCTTCTCACCCTGTTCATATAATCTATGTCTAGTCTGCAATAATAATTTAGCTGATTCATCAGTGGAGAGGAGGTCAAATTCTGACTGTAGGGAAATCCTTTTGTTGTAAAGATCAGGCGATGGTGTTTCAGCATGTTGACGATCAATTTTTTGTATTTCCTCTAATATCTCTGACAGACGTTGAAGGCGGGATCGGTTGGAGGATGCACTATAAGAAATTATCTGCCCACGAATGTAAGCTTTAAGAGCTTCCCAAAGTGTCCCCTTCGAGACCTCTCCATTATTATTAATAGAAACAAATTGCTCTATCTGGGTAGAGATGAATGAAACAAAAGCATTATCCTTTAGTAATAAGTTATTGAATCGCCAGGTGGCAGCTCCTGATTTATGTTGAAAAGCTAGTTGTAGTATATGGGGGGCGTGGTCCGAAATTACAATTGCTTTGTATTCGCAGTGTCTCACATGCGACAAGAGTTTTCGATCAATAAGAAAGTAGTCAATTCGCGAATACGATTGGTGGACTGGGGAGAAAAAGGAGAAGCAGCGAGTATTTGGATTATTAAACCGCCAAGGATCCGCAACACCATAATCCTCAAGAAAAGATTTAATGCTTTCTGCTGCCCTAGAAGGTGGTCGGGGAATTTGGGAAGATCTGTCTAAGTTTGGGTTTAAAACGCAATTGAAATCTCCCCCCATAATTAAATGGTGTGAGTTTAGATTTGGAATTGAAGACCACAATGATAAAAAAAATTGGGCATCATCAATATTGGGAGCGTATGTACAAACCAAGACCAGGGGGACATTATATAGCTTTCCCTCTACAATCACAAACCTGCCTTGCCTGTCAGAGAACGAATGAGAACAAACAAAAGGAGTTGTTTTGCCTATTAAGATCGCAGCTCCCCTAGATTTAGACTGAAAGGAGGAATGATATACTTGGCCCACCCAGCCCTTATGTAAGCGGCCATGATCTTGATTTCTCAAGTGGGTCTCTTGAAGAAACACAATATCCACCTTTAATTTTTTTAGATGTGTTAAAACTCTACTTCTCTTCACAGCACTATTTAGTCCTTTTGCATTCCAGGTGGCAAACTGGGCTAGGCTTTCCCCTGTGTTAACTGCACTAGCCATCCCCTTTTGGCTCTCGACATACCAACATAGCCACATTACACAATACACAAATAAAACTGCAACTGTCGTAACAACCACTGAGTGACACATATAAAGATAAACCCAACCTCCCTCCCGTACCTTTCCCCAACTGAAAGGTGTACAAAACCCACATTTTCCTCAACTTTAACATGGTGCTACTGCACCGGGATGCTGAAATACTCAGCTTAAACCACCTAGGTTTAGCTCCCTTTAACTTAGAGATAAATGTTACACTCTTTTTTTTTTTTTTTTCCCCTCCCTTTTTTTTTTAAAGTTTACACAGCCTTCAAGTTATTGCTATTCCAAAACATTTCGCAGAGTTAGATTCAAATATGGTAGGAATGGAAACAGTGACACACACCTAAACTTCAAAATGCTGTTTCTAAAAATGAACCAGGATAAACTCTGAGGAGACAACTTTGCCAGAAGGGTAACGTTATAACGGATTAGTCCCAAACCACTTAACGGGTATCAGCACTGAGTGATGGTGAGGTTACAGTCTTACCGCTGGATATTCCAGGTGGATGACAGTTATTACCGGCATCTGTAGATCAAATAATAATGATTAAAAAAAAAAGGTGAACAAGAACACTATCTGCAGACCGTCAGACTCGTGGAAGTCCAGCCGCTGTTAATCTCAGGTTATGGTCCGTGCCGCCGCCGGCGAAAAACGGGAGAGATGAGTCATCCCTCCTGCTGCGGGGATATCTTCGCGTTGTAAAAATCTTCAGCTTCTTGTGGGGAGTTGAAAGTATGCCGGACGCCATTCAGGTTGAGAACGAGAACCGCCGGAAAGTAGAGGCTGTAATCGATCTTCGCTTCCCGGAGCTTTGCCTTTATCCCAGTAAAAGTAGCCCGGAGCTTGCTCACCTCAGCCGGCAGGTCTGGGTAGATGTGTATCGGTGTGCCCCGGTAGGTGAGGGGGCTCTTCCCTTTAGCGAGACCCACGATTTTTTCCTTTTGTGCATAGTAATGCAGCCGAACGATGAATGCTCTTGGTCGTGCTCCTTTTTTCGGTTTCGGCGCTAGTGAGCGATGGGCTCGGTCTATCTCCACCGAGGAGGGAAAGTTCTCGGCTCCCAGGACTTCAGGAATTAACTCCGCCATGAACTTTGTGGGGCTCGCACCTTCCGCCCCCTCCGGGATGCCGACAAACCTTAAATTTTGGCGACGACTGCGGCTCTCGAGATCAAAACATTTCTCCTTCAGCCGTTTCAGCTCTTTCGCATTCGATTCCTCGAGGCGCTCCAGTTGCTGAATGCGGTCTTGAGCGTCGGTGAGGCTGTGTGCCATGTCGTTTTGTTCGGTGACCATCTGGGCTTGCTCCTGCCGAAGTTTATTCATCTCCTCTCCCATCTCATGGCGCAAGCCATGGAGGCTTGTTGATGTCTCTGACCGTATAGCTTCGATTTCTTGCCTCAACTCTTTGTGGAGGGAGGACACTTCTGCTCTAAAATCTGTCAGGATAGCTTCACGGGAGAGCCGGAGTTCTTCACGGAGGAGTTCAGCTGTGAGTTGACCACCTGTCGCCATCTTGCCTCGTTAGTTAGCTTGTTAGCTTAACGGTTGGTTATTTTTCTTTTCGCTCTGTATACATTTTCCTGGCCGCTGGAGCTATAAATCGGTAGATTTGAAGAGCCCGTCGACTGTTTAACCGTTACGTCCAACTGGATCAACAATAAGCGAATAAGTGCATAAGATAATTGAAAAGAAACGGGAGCTGACGGGACCTACGTCTGCTCCATGTAGAAGTCAACCGGAAGTCATTTGTTTTGTTTTTTTTATCATTTAGAGGCTTGCTGTGATATCACCATGAGGACATCTGGCATTTTGATGTGTCATTATCATCATCACCCTTGCTGGGTCTTGAACCCAAATCCCCTCGCACCACAAACCAGCTCTTAACTCAGTGAGCTATTTATCTGGAGGTGAGACATGGTGTGTGTCTTCTCAAATAGACTCAAGGAGTCAGTGTCCGGGCAGCTGTTGTAAAGGCAGATTTAAAAAAATGGTCAAAATGTCAGAAATTCTGTTATCTAAACAAAAATCTAATAATACATAAATTGCATCTAGATAGCATGGAAATGTTGGTGATTTGTTTTTAATAATAAGTGTTTTGCTTCATAAGAGAAAATCTGATGTTTAAAAATGTCACTCTCACATTGACTGCAGTTGTTCCCATGAGAGCAGAATTCAAAATGTTCTCAAAAATTCAGTTTTTGAGATAAAATTCTGATATTTGCTGAACTTCATCAACCACAACTCCAGAATATTCTCTTTTTTTTCAGGAAGATTGAAAATGTATTTAGCAGGAATTTGATGGTATATGTTTACAGTACTGTTTACAGTCAAACGTTTTCATGCACTGTAGGCTCAGTGCAGTTAACGCACGCCCGTACCGCCCACGGTACGGCTCCAGAAGGTGGCGCTAGCATAAATTACTCCCGAACATTTTTAACAGCAGCCCTTAACCTCTTCATGCAGAGGCCATTTTTGGCAATTTCCGCCTGTTTTTGTATCACTGCAATTAAAGCTTAATAACCACAGAAGTACTAATCCCACAACTATGGTTTATGGCTTAAATGAAAGACAACCTTTGTCCCTTTACACCTATATGTATAACATATTGAATTGAGTCATTCCATAAAAAAATGGGCTTCTGAAATAACTTTTTTTTTTTTGAAAAAAAAAAAACGAGTTTGAAATTTTTGGTGAAAAGGTGATATATCAAAATCCTAATTATAAAACAGGTTGAATTTTACATATATGGTTCACACACTCCCTGTCCACATGTGTACCAAATTTTAGGTTGATATGTAAAACTACTGAGGCACTATAGAGTTTTTCCAAACAGTGTCCCTTGGCGATGTCCAGTGTGCAAAACCTGTCCAAAATTGTCCAATTTGGCTAAAATGCACACTGCAAGATTTTAGTGAGATTTTTTTTTTTTCCAACAGATAACCTATTGGGGCCAATCACATACTTGATGGCTTTTAGGAACACCAGTTACATAAGTAAAATGCCATTTGAAAATTTAATTAATGGGGATGAATATTTAGTGTCCAAAACCCATCCAAACATGAATTTACCTATTTTCGCCTGTATTATACTGTTATTTTCCTTTATAACTCCAGAAGTAAACATCCCACAACCACCAGTGATGGCTTAAATTAACAAGGACATTTGAAATAGTTCATTTGTCTTTTATTATTATTTTAATTAAACTTGGGGCAGTAAAAACTCACTTTTTGTGGAGACTTGTATTGCTTACTTGTTGACACTAGGGGGAGAGACAACCACATGAACCAGCTGGGTGCAGGCTTAAGCTTTGCCCAATCAGGGATCATTATATATCAGGTCACACCTTAGAGTCTCTGCTATTGGACCAAAAAGTTTTCACCCCCGTGACTTTGATTGACAGGCGATGCCAGCTGCGCAAAGCGGGTGCGCAGTCTGACGGAGAATGCGAGTAGTAATAGAACTGCGGAGTTACGTAACACGCTGTGGATTATCTGGTCACGATGGATAAAATCGATCAATGGATTATTTTCGAGCACATGTTCAGCTTTTAAAAAAGGGTAAGCTTGTAATTTTATTCAGTGTTTTAGTGGGTCTATGATTCACAAATGTCCGTCTTTTTCGGCACTCGAAAATGACTTCCGGGTTTGTTTGTGTTGAGTGAGCAGGCTTGTTTAAAACTTTGATGGGGTAAAAACTGCATTTTTGTTCTTTGCTTTTGTTTATATGACAGTATACGATTTTTTGGTGGTGAAAGAAGAGGTGTACAGATGGTACATATATGTTTAAATCACCTTCGTTGTTGACGTGACGTCGCTTGTGGGCTGCCGTAGTCTGATATTGTTTGAGACATTTTCAGTGACTGTGAAAAAACCGTAGCACCTAGAAACTTCTTTTTTTTTCTACATGTTGCCGAAAGTGTCCTTAAAAGGTCTTTGGTGGAGTTTTCATTACAGCATGCCTACTTTTCGTTATACTAAGGACGCCGTTCATGTGTTATTGATTTGGGACGCCGGCGTCCCAACCACTAGGGGGCCTGCGTGAACAGGTTAAGCATATGTTATACATTGTTAGAAAGCTTAGATCGCCCCGATCAATTCAAGACCACCCATGATTTTTTTGGTTGCTCACAGCCCTAACAGGATTAGCAGTTAGGTCGGCTAGCCGCTAAGCTAACGTATGATGCGTACATACCTTTCAAGTCTTCCCTTTATCCACAGCTGATCTACAGCGACCATCTTATGACACAAGACCGTTTGTACAGCTTGCCAAGTACCCATGCTTGTGAAATATGAAATCCGTTTCCTTCTAACCGAAGTATTTTCCTCAATATGTCCATGTGTTTAGTCCAATGCGTAACATAATACACGCGGATCAAAACAAAAACCGGCCCAGTTACCGCATTTTACGAGTTGCACGGCGATCTGTGACTACATGTGACTGAATGTTTACATCCGTGAGGTCTTCCTGCTTCAAACGACACCACTCAGTAGCCAATCGGTGGCGAGGATGGGCCGGGACATGTCTCGAAAGCCAATGAGGACACGTGACGATGAGACTGACAACGTGACTTTGATTGACAGCTGCTTGAGCCAATAGAAATTGTCCGTGAAATGAAGCCGATAACCTTTTAGCCAATAGTCTGAGGTTTTCAACGGTGTATGGCACTACGCCATCACGTTTGGTTGCTGATAAATAAACCCCCGTGTATCCGACGTGCGCGCCACCTGCTCCGCCGCATAGAAATACACAATGCAGATAGGCGTATAGTTCTATAATCCACTGCTTTTAGGGGTGCTTTTAGGGGTGCGCCCCTGTTGGGAGAGTAATTGGTTCTCTTAGGTCATCCAGAGCTAAAGACGTCATTGGTATGAACACAGTTATGCTTAAGGAGCTCTCTGCATCGTTGGCATGTCCTATTACACAACTTGTAAATCTTTCAATTGCTCAGGAAATTTTCCCAGATGTTTGGAAACTAGCTGCTGTCTCACCCATCTTTAAAGGTGGTGATCAACAATCCATCTGCAACTACAGACCAATTAGTGTTTTGCCGGTGGTTTCCAAAGTGGTTGAAAAACTTGTTGCTGAACAAATTATAAATCATTTAAATACCAGTTCCTATAGTTTGCATTCAAATCAGTTTGGCTTTCGCACCAACCACTCCACGGAGACAGCCAATTGCTACTTCATTGAAAAAATTAAGTCAATGTTAGATAAAGGTGGAGTGGTTGGTGCCGTCTTTCTAGATTTGAAGAAAGCCTTTGATACTATAAATCATGGCATACTTCTTGGTAAACTCTCCACATTTAATTTCTCATCAGACACTACCAACTGGATTCAATCATACTTAACAAATAGGTCTCAGTTTGTTCGAATAAAGACTCATCAGTCAGATGTTGTTTCCTTGGCTGCAGGTGTTCCCCAGGGATCTATTCTGGGTCCGCTTTTATTTTCAATGTACGTGAATGATTTGCCAACTGTATGCCCTAATTCTAACACCATAATGTATGCTGATGACACTGTCATTTTTATGCATGGTAACAGCACAGCCCGGGTCGCTGATCAGTTAACCGACTCAATGCAACACATAAAAAAATGGTTAAATCAAAATTGCCTTCAGTTGAATGTCTCTAAATCAGTCTGTATGTTTTTCAGTAAAACTAAAATTCACTGTCCAGAACCTGAGGTGGTTGTAGATGGGGAGAGATTACGTGTTGTCTCAGATTTCAAATATCTTGGTGTGCTCATTGATAATAATCTCACCTTTAAAGAGCATATTAAAAAGGTCTCCAAGTGCGTTAAATTTAATTTGTCTAACTTTAGACATATCCGCAGTTGCATGTCAACCAAGGCAGCATTAATGTACATGCACTCAATGATCTTGTCCCATATAACATATTGTTTGACTACTTGGTCTCAAGCGAGCAACACTGCTCTCAAACCAATACTTTCACTATACAAAAAAACCCTTAAAGCCTCTGGAAACCCAAATCCACCAAAGCCTCCTAACCATGTATTTTAGGGTCTTATGTACATATTATTAAACATGTAAAAATAATTAGAAAAAAGTTTCCATCCAAATTGAAAATATTTGTCTTTTAAGGTTTTGTACAGTAGGTTTGAATTGGGCGGAGTTATCTCTGGGATTTATCACGCAATAAATCCTAACCATTCATAAATCGCCACGTCAGTTCTCTCACCCAGCCCCCCAGTGGCGGCGAACAAAACCGTTCTGCTAACGGTCGCTCCTCCACTCCTCTCAAGTCCTCACAACCAGAGCCATGTCAACCCGAGTTGTGTGTGTGTGGCGATTAGCTTTTAGCATTCATTAGCTTTCCAGCGCGACCTGCCCTGTCTGTCTGTCAGTGCCCACAACTCCTCACATCTCCTCTACATGCAGCCGATACAGCCGTTTCTTTTATGTGTGTGTGTGTGTGTGGGGGGGTGTAAATCCGCGATCAGCATTTAGCCTTTATTAGCTTTCCAGCGCGACCTACCTTGTCTGTCTGTCTGTCTGTCTGTCTGTCTGTGTGTGTGCCCACAACTCCTCACAACTCCTCTCTACATACAGCCGATACAGCCGGTTTTTTGGGGGGGTGAGGGGAGGGAGGGAGGGAGGGTGTGTGTAAATTGGCGATTAGCTTTTAGCATTTATTAGCTTTCCAGCGCGACCTGCCTTGTCTCTGTGTGTGTGTCTGTCAGCCCCTCCTGGCGCTCACACAGACATGAGTGACGGTTAAAAGCTTCTTTTTTTCTGTGAGACTACGACCAAAGACGGTTATGACGCTCCAAAACGAAGCTGGTAGTCTAGTTAGCTGCTAAATAGCATCAATCAATCGATGCACGTCCTCCGGTGAGGACTTTTTTTTTTTTTTTTAACGGTCGCCATTGACGTGTTGCTATGACAATGGAGCTGTCAATCATAGCGTTATCTGCCACGCCCACACTGTCCTGACCAGTGGCATCAATAGTGCCTCAATAGCAAAATGAGCTGTTTTTAAACAAGGTTTTCTAATAGTTATGAATAGTTATTGTCACTCAGACTTTTGTGGATGCTTAATGAGGCACTTGACTTTGATATAATATAAGCATTTTTACCATATATAGTCAGGTTTCCAAAGGCTTTAAAGTGCTGGACATGAAATCCAATAACTATCATCATTGTCATATTTTACTGAAATACAAGCTGTTAAATTGGGAAAACCTGATTAAATATTCACACTCTTGTCTTATGTACAAAATCATACATGGACGTGCGCCTCCAGCATTGAATCAGTTTATAAAAATGGTATCAACATCTACTTGGAGTGCAACTAGAGGAGACTGTGTTATCGCATTTAGAAAAAGTTCTTTCAGCCAGTCTGCATTTTCTATTAGAGCTGCTCGCGAATGGAATTCTATTCCAACTCATATTAGAAATATTTCAAATTATGCCTCCTTTAAACACTTTTTAAAAAAGTGGCTAATTAGTGGTCAAGGCTGTGAACATTAAATTTCTTGTCAAGTTGTCTGTCAGTGTATTAATTGTCTAGTATTGTTGCTTTTTGTGCATGGCTTCTAATGTGTCCAATGTGTATAATTGTCTGTCTGTCAGTGTATTAATTGTCTAGTATTGTTGCTTTTTGTGCATGGCTTCTAATGTGTCCAATGTGTATAATGTGATTGTGTCTTGTGTACTTTTTTTTTTTCTGTTGGTGTTGCTGCTTAATGTTGCTTCTGTTTTGTCTGTAGCGGCTGCTGTTTGAGTTCAGTTTTATGTTAGTTTGTGTGTGTATGCATGGACCTCCACTGAGCTCTCTGTCTTTTGTCCACTATTCAGCTTTTTAATTATCGAATGTATTATTTGTATGTTGATAACCCAAAATTTTGTATTATTTTCTTTTAGGGTGACTTTCAACATCAGTCCAGGGACAACAGATGCAAAATAGCCTTTGGCTAAATGAAGCTTAGCGAAAATTCAGACAGGAAGACTATCTCTTTAAGCACACCTCAAAGCCCTTTCCCTGTTTTCACGCTATCCTCTCGCTCCACCCTCATTCTCATAATTCAACCAATCACAGTCTGCCATCCTCTTTCTCGTCCACCAATCAGTCATTGGCGTCAAATTTAAAAGTTCTCTCTTTCTCCTGTCATCCAGCGTCATTTCAGCAAACTCTCAGCCATTGCTCATACCTTTATGGTGTTTGCTATTGTTCCTCTGCGCCCGTTTGCCCACCTGAGAATGTCGGTTACGATTCCGGTCCTTTTGAGGGTTAACCGAGCGGCGATATTTTAAGCACAGTCTCCAACAGACAACAGTCCCAGGGAAAGGAGAGCGTCTTCATTCAGCTTCCCACGTCTCCCACCCGAGGTGCGCCGCCGCCGCCGCCGCCGCAGCTCCTCCGTCTCAACGGCCCCGCTGCTTCTCCTTCCCCGGTCGCTAAGTAAAGTATATTTTGTTCACAATAAATGTAATTTCATCTTCATCTTCAAACCTGGCTCTCTTGTCGTAAATGGTCTATCCTGATTGAATTCTGGCATGTTTACATTTGTTTAAATGTTTTTATTAATGTGCAATGTCCCTGATCCTTAAACCTTTAAATAAATAAAATAAAATACTGTGCGCCAGGAGTTTAGTGGTTGTATTTTTTTGGTTTCCTTTGGTCTTTTGACTTGAAATTTGGACTGCAGGAAGCCAAGACCTGTGGCTGTGGCCTAATTGTGTCTATAGCCTGCTGAGAGGTCCCTGAATGTCTGTACCCATGTCATTCTATAGGCAAACCTATGGGCGGGGAAACAATTTAATCATTCTAACCTTTGCCATTTTTGTCAGTAAAGTCACAGAATCAAAAAAACACTTTAACAGTAATCCTGAGAGTGTTACCTTTACAATGATACCAGGCACATCTCTGAATCTTAAACTATGTGGGATCTGTGCTGCTCACAACTTGGGCATGGCGTTATGGCAAAAAACATGAAAAATAGGGGCGTGCATTAAGAGGTTAATCACGGTCGGTCTGGAGATGCTGTCTAGCAAGTTTGGTGTCAATTGAGCAAAAATTGTGGGAGGAGATACATTTTAACTCATTGAGTGCCATTGACGTATATATACGTCAATCAAAATCCAACGCTTGAGTGCCATTGACGTATATATACGTCAAATACACTTTTCTGCGGCTGGTAAATGGGGACGCTGTTGCGCACACTGTGAGTCATTTTGGGGCTTCTGGGATGTGTAGAACGAAGAAGACTGTAGATCAGAGCAAGAAGTGAAGAGGAAGGAGAAGACGAGTGCGATCGGTACAGAGATAAAAAAGTTGGGAAAAGTTTCTATTTCTAGAGGAAAACGACGGGCAGAGCCTGGAACAAGTGTAACGTGGAGCTGGAGGAAAGCTTAGCCACGGATGCTATTAGCATAGCTCCAGCATGAAGTGATCAGAGGAGGCAGGAAAGGTAAACTCATCTAGATGATCAGCACCGAAATGCCGAAGCGAAAGCGGATCGCGGAGTCAGTTTCACCAGTTGCTGTCTAACCGATGTGACGATGAACCGAGAGATCAGCGCGGTGAGTCGCGTCCAGCAGAGAGGCTGAAGACGCCACGACGTCTCCCTCCCTCCTTCAGAGACGAGGGGATGCAGCAGGGGAGAGGGGAGGAGAAGGAGGGGAGGGGGGAGGAGGGGGTTAGGAGAGGGTGAGGGGGCAGCAACTGCAGGAGGAGTAGGAGAGCAGGCATCACTCTGCAGAGTAAGACTCCTACTTGTTGTATTTTAGTTTTTTTTTTTTTTTTTTGTACAATGAAAAAACATGTGAAATGAAATTTTCAGACGTCTTACATGTTTTTGAAGCCAAAATTAAAACGGATAAATCACTGTTTTTCTTGAGAGACTCTCTTTCACAAAAATGCATTTTTCTCAGCTTTCTAGAAAAAAAGTGGTCTTTTTGGTGCAACCAGGCTCTATTCAACTTAAGATAAATCAAGAATGGAACAAGGTACAAACAAATGTTTTTTTCCCTAGTTAAATAGAGAGTCTCCTCTTTCCTTTGAGCTGTTTGGTGTTTTCAGAGTCATAGTACAAAATACTCTCTGGGTCTTGACATATTACTCAGAATGCCCCAAAACGCTGGCACCTGGCACTGACCATTTTATAAAAGGTCTGGCACTCAATGAGTTAAAAGTTTTACAGTTATTGAAAAAAACAGAGTGATGGACTTCAAAATTTGAAAGTTTAAGTGGACAAAAGTTTCAGCAGTATCTGGGCTACAAGTTTCAAAACTGTAGAATCTACCGTTGGTTTGGTAGGAATTTTTAAAGTTTTTAAATTTAAACGCTTATTGTGCCCCCCCTAGGAGGGGGGGGGGCACATGTCCTTGGAGTTGAGTAAATCTGGCATGGGTTTGGATGTTTCTGTGAAGTTTGGTGAGTTTTCGCCCATGGGAAGTATGACTTCCTTGGAGGAAGAAGAAGAAGAAGAAGAAGAAGAAGAAGAAGAAAGAATTCCTAGGAATACAATAGGGTCCCGGCAGCTTAGCTGCCCGGACCCTAAAGAAGAAGAAGAAGAATTCCTAGGAATACAATAATAGTGTCCTGGCAGCTGAGCTGCCCGGACCCTAAAGAGAAGCCCGCGGTCGTGGTCCGACCCGAGTTATTAAATGTGTGTGTATGTGTAATCAGTGCTGATTAAACTTGTAAATGAATGCTGCTCTGGATCCGATTCTTTCTTTCTATTCTGACTCTTTTAAACAGGAACAACAGAACCATTTTATTATATTAGACTATATATTTTCCACCTTTGCTGAGCATAAGGTTTGTTCTGAATTAAATAAAAGCCTGTCCCATATAGACGCGTGTCTCTATAAGACGGGTCCGCTCGGCACACACACACACACACACACACACACACACACACACACACCCTCAAAAAAAAAAAAAACGGGCCATGAGAACCGGGAGCCTACCTCTCTTATGGATAATCAGCGTGATTATGATGGAAAATCCTTTCATCCGTTGTTGTGATAGACTCATGTGTTTTCATAACGTATCATTAAAGCAGAAGTAAGCAATATTTTTGTGTTAATATAAGTCTTAAATAGTTATATCTTCCGACAGCAATCACTTACATAGAGTGTTTGGACCGAAACACGGGTCTCTCAGTCCCTCTGCTCTGCTCTGAGCCGAGGAGAAAACTTTTCTCGTATCCTACAAGTTTTATTCAATGAGGAGAGAGAACGGCATGAAGGGCTGTGTGTGCAGGGACAAGGACCAATAGAGCCATGACGAGGGCGGGGGCTGCTAACTCCATCGGCTGACAAGACGTTATGGTGCGTTCAAGGCAACTCGTAACTCGTGTTTTTTCGACCTGTGAAGTCGTACCAGTTCGATCTGGTACGAGTTCACAGGTTGGAAGTTACGAGTGGCCGTTATAGTGACTTTCACAGGTAAAACAGGTCGGAAAAACACGAGTGGGTTGCCTGGAACGCTACAAAGTCATAAGTTGTGACTTGAAGCTGTAATTTACGGTTTCAAAAGCCTGCCTGGAACGCCGCATTAGCCAAAACGACCGGATCGCTTACTTCTGCTTTAAGTGGATACAATCACCGCAACTCTGTCCGGAGCTTCACTACTTTTATTTCCGTCTCCGTGGTAACAGTAACCCCCGGTACAAGGATTTCAAAATAAGAGTACACTGAACATCATAAAAGATTACAGCCGTAACGCTCTTCTCACTATCTGAGCTCCGGTTACCGGTGAGAGGACACGTGTCATTATTCCCGTACAGCTGATTGGCTGGTGGGTGGAGCCTTTTACTGGATTCAGATCAATCCTGAAAGCTACCCTGCCCCGGAGCAGGTTTGCCGTTCAGAGTAAGTTACCATGGTAACTCACCTCGGTAAGAATGAATCCAGCTTCGTGGTAACGGAAAGCCAGGGTTAACCCTGAAGTTAACTCGCTAAGCCAGTGATCCTGCTTCGTGGTACAGGCCTCAGCAGTCTGACATCACTGAACCTTTGTGGACTTGAATCAGCCACATTTAGCTCGGGGCTAAAAGAAGCTCTGCAGCGCCCTCTACTGTTTCACTGACACTTTACAGCCTGACGTGTTGGAGCTCGCTCAACAACTCGTTCAACAGGAAATACTTGTTGTTTTCATTGCGCAGGAAGCAAGTGTGTGTCTCTCCTTCAGCAAAGTCAGGAAAGTCTCTGACAGTTGTAGTGAGTGTAGCGAACACACAAAGTCCGCTTTTAGTTCCACCACCGTCAATTGGAGAGTTTGTCTGAGACCAAATCACTGTCACCGACTTCCTTTGTGACGCATCGGCCGACATCAATCAAACTCAACTACGTCATCAGTAGAAAGTGACGACAGCTGATATCAAAATACTTTGACAAAAGCTTCTTTATTTCTCTGAACTTCCACACATCCACAACAAGCTTTAAGCCAACACAAAGTTACACTTGTTACCTGGAAGTTTCTCTGCTGCTCCTCTCGCCTCCGTCTCTGTCACTCAACTCACTCACTCAGGTGAGTCATTACGGGCGTGGCCTGGTGAGCAGGACTCTGTGACGGAGCTGCTCAGAGATGAAATCTGATAAATGAAGGCCAGAAAAAATTGTGACAATGATAAGGAGGATGTTACAGAGAATCTGAACTAACTAAAATCAAATGTCTGAGTGGAAAAAATAGAAGTTCAAACCTGACAGCAGGCTGGAAGGCGGAGATGAAGGACGAAATCCTGGAGGAGGTGAAGGAACACAGTAGGTATATGAGGTTATACAACAGGAATTCCTCCCCAGTGCAACAGGTAACTCCCCCACATAATAGGCCAATCAACCATCAACACTTGACCTTTAATGGTAAAACATTAATGTCTGAAACCTGTTTTAACCGCCTTTTTCCCCATGCAGGAAGTAGGTCCTGTTGGAGACCTAACGTGGCTAAGGCTAAGGGCAGCAAACAAGACCAAGATACCCTATGTAGGCTACGCCATGATAGATGTGAAAGTTGGTGACCTGGCACTGGCTGACTTGGGAGTTCTCACTCACTGAGGATATAACTGGTGACCCAAATGAACCACCTCTGTTTGGTATGAACATTATCCAGTGCTGTTGGAATGCAGTTGGACCAGATTCACAAGCAAAACACAACTTTGCTTCCGCCCCAACCTCAGTGGTTTGCAGACGCATTGACATGGCAACCCCCTCTGGGACTCTACGGCCAGACTACAGTAACGGTCAATGGCAAAAGATCCACCAACATGATCAGAAACACAGGGGTCCCACAAGGTTGTGTCTTATCACCCATTCTTTTCTCCATCTATACACAAACACAATAACCTGCAACATAGACAATATGACACTTGTCAAATAGGAGGATGACATGGCCTTGGTGGCTCACCTGACGGACTCTAACAGCCTAACAGCATATGGCCAACAGGTAGCCTCACTTGTCTCTGTCATTGACAAGATCTTCTTAGAGCTTAACATCTCTAAAACTAAGGAGCTGTGCTGCTGCAGGAGAGTGACACCTGCTGACTCCGCCCACTCACTACTGCAGCCACTAAAGGTCAAAGGAGAGGAGGTTGAGCAGCTATCTGGGCATTGAGGTGGACACAACACTGTCCTTCTCTGTCCATTCTGGACACGCCTACAAAAAGACACAACGGCTCTTTTTGCTGAGGAAACTGAGGAGTTTTAATGTGAGCAAAGACATTTTAACAGTTGTTTACAGATCACTCACTGAGTCACTTCTAACTTCCATCTCATCCTGTTACACCTTTCTTTCTGTCAAACACAAATCCAAACTGTCACGCGTCATCAAATAACAGGCAGCACACAGTCGTCCCTCTCAGACTTCCACACACAGGCAGTCAGACGTAAAACCACCACTATCATACATGAGCCTTTACATCCACTCCACAACTCATTCCAACTCTTTCCTTCAGGCCGTCGCTATAGGCTCCCTCTAGCAAGGACAAACTTAGTGTCAAAATCATTCATCTCATCCACTATCAACATCATCAAGAACTCACTATGAAATCTTTTTAATGTCCTCATTTTGTATTATATGAACTGTACTGTATGTATTTGTGTGTTTGTTCTATGTTAAACTGTGTTTTTAACCTATGTTTCTTTTATTCTATGCACATCTCACATCAAAGAAGAATTTCCACTGCTTTTTGCAGGGGACAATAAAGGTTTTCTGATTCTGATTCAGAAACCTTTATCTGTCTTTTATACACTGTACAAAATCATAGCACTTGTTACTTTTACATAAGGTCCAGATTCACATCAACGTTGGTCCAAAAAGGAGAAGTTACATCCTTTCAGTTCAGTTCAGTTTCACTGTGTCAGATTTCTTCTTCACAGCAAGTAGGTTTCAAACATTTATTATTATTATTAATTATTAACATTAGCACATGAGACAAAAAAATACGTATAGAACAGCACAATAAAAGAGCAGAACAACAACAAAAGCAAACATACAATATACTGAACAGATACAACATATCACAAATGTGCAGGAGAAACCAAAAAAAACCCATGTGGACAAGTAGTTTTTGTTTGTTTGTTTTAATTGAAATAATCAAGACATTCCCATTAAAAACAAAGCAATCAAGCTTAAGAAGTTTGAAAGATCATCTGGAACAGGAGTTTTATACAAACTCAACAATCAATCAGCCTCCTTGTTGCAACCAAAAACGTAATAACGGCCAATAACGTAATAACAGCCAATAACGTAATAATTTTGGCCATTTTAAATGTAATAAAGCCAATAATGTAATAACATGCCAATAATGTAATAAAACTTTTGAGCCAATAACGTAATAACATTTTGCCAATAATGTAATAAGTTATTACATTATTGGCTGGTTATTACGTTATTGGCCTAGTATTAAAAAAACCTTTGACAATGTAATAACTTTTTGCTAATCAAAAATAGGTATAGTGGATGACATAGTCGTAATATTTATTCATCCAAGATGTACTATCTTTCACCTCTCTCTCTCTCACTTCTACCGTGCTTAATGATATGTTTGCAGTAAGTATTGTAGGCTATCAACAACCTCCAAAACATAACCAAACTTGTGTATTGAATGGTGTCTGCCAGCCAGTTTATGTTTCAGTCATCTATAACTTCCTGCCTCAGACAAACCATTGGGAATAGGTAATGTTAAATGTGATAATCCCAGCATGGCTCGGAGGAGGAATGGCGTTGATTTGGTTTTACCATTGATTTTTTTTTAATTAACATATTTAGCCATCATTTGTCCAACTTGATGGTTTGGTTAGCGTTATCTTGGAGGTTGTTGATAGCCTACAATGCTTACTTCTTCCGTTTGCAAACATATCATTAAGCATGGTAGAAGTGAGAGAGAGAGAGAGAGAGAGAGAGAGAGAGAGAGAGAGAGAGAGAGGTGAAAGATAGTAGCCTACATATCTTGGATGAATAAATATGACATCTATGTCATCCACTTACCTATTTTTAATTAGCAAACTGCACAAAAACGGCAAAAAAAACCCTTTTATTTCCAAGAACTGCAGTCATATTTATGTATTATTACATTATCGACACCAGTTATTACCAGCAAAAAGTTATTACGTTATTGGCTCAAAAGTTTTATTACATTATTGGCACATTATTACATTATTGGCTTTATTACATTTAAAATGGCCAAAATTATTACACTATTGGCTGTTATTACGTTATTGGCCGTTATTACGTTTTTGGTTGCTACACTCCTTACATCAGTGTTCATAAGAGTTGTTTCCAGGTTGCTTTCCCTTTGACCTCATCAGACAGAATGTCCATTTTAATCCTAAAGTTTAGCTCTGACAAGAAAATGGTCATTCGGTTGGTCTTACAAAGTCTTTCATGTTGGTCCTTGTATCTTATCCAGTTTTTGAAAATTGCAATTGTTAGAATTAGGTTTTTAATATATCTATTGTCTTGGGGTGTATTAAGACTCAATGTAATATTTGATAAATTCACAACAAATCCTAGTTTCACATGAGACATCAGATCAACAACCTGTTCCCAGAAATGACCCAAGCTTTTACACCATATAAACATAATGCTCTGTGTCTTCTGGTACCAAACAGACAGCACATAGAGGAGTCAGGACAAGTTTCCATTTATACAAGTTTGACATATTAGGAAGAATCCCATGTCACATTTTAAAATTATAATCTGATCATTTTCTCTCTGGAGAGTTTTATTGTTTGTAACTGTAAGAAAAGAATCAAACCCCAATAAGCAGAGATTCAGAGATTTGTCTTTTCAGATTTAGCATCAGATTGAAAACAGTGGATTTGGTCCAGTGGTCACAGTAACTATGACAGGATGGACCGGTCAATAAAACAGCAGAACATGACACAGAGGATCAGTGTTGGATTCCTGTGTGGAAGCTGCAGTTTCTGTTGTTTGTTCAGTCTAAGAACAAATGTAAACATGTTGTTATTATTGTCTTTTCCTGAACCTGACCAAGCTATGACTGTGACTACAGTGATGATGGTGGTGATCAGTTCACTGCTGATGCTACAAATGATTACATTCTGAATCAACAAAGTCAACATCAAACATTACAACAATCAATCAATCAGCACTAAAATGGGTTGTGTTCAAATATTGATGATGACAGTGATGTTATCAGACTGATCAATATTTAGTGTGTGAGTCTGAGACAGATCTGCTCCACAGTACAGAGTGTGTGTGTGTGTGTGTGTGTGTGTGTGTGTGTGTGTGTGTGTGTGTGTGTGCGTGCGTGCGTGCGTGCGTGCGTGTGTGTGTGTGTGTGT
>NC_140920.1:30835136-30867769 GCF_045865225.1 Trachurus japonicus
ATTTCTACACAGTGAATCAAGAGGATTAAAGTCTTATAAGTTATATAAAAGGAGTGGGAGGACTCAGGTTGTCCTTGGGCGATCTCGGTTCACCCCGGCAGTCCCATAGAAAATTACAGAGGAAAAATGATCTACTAAATCTCATCTACTAAACATACTTTTACCTAGAAACCACATGTAATCTTTAAAATCCACAGCTGTAGACTATCAACTTTCTCACAATGTCAGATAATGGGTGTTTACATTCATTTGTGCCGATCACATCATGTAAAACACAATTGACAGAAAGATTCAGATGTTTCTATGAGAAGAGGAGGAGACACATGAGGAGGATAAGGAGGTGGTAGGAGAAGAAGAGGGATGAGGAATGGGTAAGTGCGGCCCCATTGGTGGTCAAGGTGGGGGCAGCTGTGATGGTGGGGCCTCCACAGGTGACACTCTGGTCAGTGTCAGTCCCAGTGGATGTGAAGGTGACGAAGCCCGGCTTGTTGGTGGTGATGATGCTGTTGATCCAGCTCTGATAGTGAGACACTCTGGCATAGACGTTGGGGGATTTCAACAGACCACAAGTGTACACAGAATTCACTCCTGCCTGGATCCAGCGGCCGTTCTGCTTACTCATCATCGGCCCGCCAGTGTCGCCCTGAGACGAGAGGAACATTTAGCTGGGAATCTTTGCATGAAGTAAAATCTGAGAAAAACACTGTAAAATAAAATAATTACAATGCAGGCGCCCTTCCCTCCGTCACATATCATGTTCTCTGTGATCTTGCCCTCTCCATGTTTACAGTTACACTGTTTGTTCCCCACAACTGGCACCTGCACATCCACCAGCTTCTGTGGAGTAATCTGATCTAAAGAGACACAGACTCATATTAAATAAATGTGGTGAAATACACTCTCTAACAAAATGGATCAACATCCACCACATCACTTCAGAAGCTATGCAATAGATACAAGTACGATCTGAAAGCCGATGAGAAAAATTGTTTCATGCTATTCTGTGACTCAACACATAGTGGGAAAAAATACAAAAAATTAAGCAACAAAGGCAACTGCCAAACATAGACTTTGTGACTCACCAGTATACCCAAGACCAGTGATCCACATGTCAGTGCCTGCAAAGAAGGTGCTGTCCAACGCCGCCAGGCAGATGGGCCGGATGAAGTCGGTGAAAGTGACCGTTGAGGAGAGCTTTAGGAGGGCGATGTCGTTGTCCCTAGTTGTTGGATCGTAATCAGGATGGACAACGGTCTGTGACACTGAAAGAGAAACCTCGTTGGGGTTGGAGCCCTCTTCACGTTGGCGTCCCAGAATCACAGTCTGTGGTGAGCTGAGGTGATGAGAAGAGTTGTTGCATGTTAGTAGACACAAGGATTGTATGAAGCCTAGGAAGACAAGATTAAGGGCTCTAGTTTCTTGGCGCAGTGCAAGGTGGCGCAGGGTGGCGCGGCCTGCGTGGTGCAAGTTTCGTCCAGCGCGGCGCAGGGTCAGTTTGCAGTTTGGTAGACAGAGGTGCGCAGAGATGGGTGTGGCGGCGCAGCGAGGGAAGGTGTCACATTCAGCTTGGCGCAGTGACAGTTTCACGCCAAAAAGCCGCGCCAACGGTGCGCTGAAAGCTCCCCAACTCAAACCAGGTCTAGCCTACTCTCTGCGCAAGGCAGTGCAGCGGTAGTTTGTGAGTGCGCACGCGTCACCAAGACCTCACAGGAAGGTTTCCACAGCTTCAGGCACATTTTACTTCAATAAATAATCACAACAACCACTATTCAATGCAACGATCTTAATCAGCACATACATCTATATCTATATATCTATATCGATTGTCCCGTCACATCTGATGTCAGATCAAAGGTGGTTGGCACGCGTAATGGAACTCAACCTGACTGATTTAACACAGATTAAAATGTGCAAACACAAGTTCACATCTCGCTCAGCCAACCACAAACAGCCTCGGCATCAGAGAGTGAATATACAAGTATATTCGGCATTGCTTATCTCCGGAAAAGAGAGAGAGAGAGAGAGACGCTCTGCAATGCGTGCTTTACGCACAGCTGCTTCTGGTTTCATCCCTGTTACTATTTGTTTATGTTGATCTGTGCACACTACTCATCTTTGTTACAGGGGTTTAAATATAGGATACTAGCGTCTTTATTAGTGGGAAAAGGGTGTGTAGTTTTTCTGTTTGTTTTTTCACACATGGACAATGCAGGGCAAATCTTGATTAACAATAACCTCCTCCCAGACGGATGATCTGATATCACCAAGTAATTAACAGCCCAGGAGCGTTGTTATAACCAACTGGTTAGGGTTAGGGTTAGATCCTGGGCTGTTAGTTACTTGGTGATATCAGATCATGCCTCCCAGACTTCTGCTCAGTCCGTGGAGGTCTCTTCGTGTTCGGCCACTGTGAGCTTGGACCTCCCCTCCCTCTTTGCCATTTGCGCTGGTAGGAGGGACGGGAGGAGTGCCTGCGTCGGGCTGCACCGTGCACCAAACTTATAAAGTGCTCCTGGACACACCCCGTTGGCAGTGGCGTCCCTAGGCTAAAACATTCGGGGCTAAAGCCCCGGATGTTTTTTAATTAGCCCCGAATATTAATTTTCAAAAAAAAAAAAAAAAAATTTTTTTTTTTTTTTTTAAGATCACATCCTCAAACTACGGTTATCTTATGTTGATGCTTCGATAAAACAGTGTTTTTGGACAGGTTTGAGTAACAATTAATTATATTTTTAAAAGCCACTACTTTGGCTTTGGCACACAAGTGGTTAACACCTCCAGGTCGCACTTGACGTCATTCACCCAAAACAGCGGCGCATTTAACTTGACAACAAATACCTGACAGCAGGCAGGTTTGACAACAGCAAGCTGCAGCTGTCTTTTGGTAGCTAGTAGCAGCTAAGGTGTATCAAGATGCCACAAAAAAGATTTCCATGTTTTCCCCCAAAGGTGGTCAGCAATCAAAAAGGTAATGGGAATAGAAATTATGTAAAAATGTATAATTTCGAAAAGAGTGTTGCAGCTGGAACTACAAGAGGGTAGTAGCTAACGTTAGCTAGCTAGCAGCTAGTTGATATTGCTCTGGTTGATATTACATGAGAAAAAAAGCAATCTGTAATTATTGGCATCTGTAAATGCAATTGTAGGGTGTGAGAATTGTGTACCTAGAAATAACTAAGTTTGGGCTTCTTCTAGAGGGGAAAGTTGCTGAAGTTAATGTGCTATAACATCGAACCATCTTGTTTATTTTCTTTTTCATGCATGATAGCAGCTAGTTAGCAGACAGGGATCCCGCACAGCCTGCCTCTTTTACTGTAGCTGCTAATGTGTTAAATGGAAACACAATGTGTTGTTACGTAGCTAGCTAATGTCAGTACATAGAACTAAATTCAAAATGGGTCATTCATTTGATGATCTGTGGATTGCATCGTTTTCACCTTTTTCACCAATGATGGAGAATGTCTCTATGCCTAAAAATTTCGCGCGCGCATATATTGCATGTGTCACTCTTCCGGGCTAAGCCCCGGATGTGTCAAAATCCTAGAGACGCCCCTGCCCGTTGGTGCTGTGTTGCGCCTAGACTGCGCCTGGTTTACGAAACTATAGAGCCCTTAGTGTCTAATTAATTATTCAAGTTATAGTAAATGGACAGGTGTGTAGTGAAAAGAAAAATGCTTAATGTATGAGTCATGAGTTGAAAATGGCCCATGGAACTAAACAGATTTTTTTAACCAATGCATGAGGCCAAATAAAGAACCCCTCCACCCATGTTGTGTTTCATTGCAGCTCTACCCTCAGTGCTCACTCTGAGACGCAGCGAGCAGCCGTCAGCACCCATTCGTTGTTGATGAGGGATCCTCCACAGAAGTGGGTAGAAATATATTTGAATCGCACACTGGCCTGCCAGGGCCAGCTGCCCTCAGGGGCCGCCTGTCCTCCAACAATCCTGGTGTTGAGTGGAGCAATACCACACACTGCGGAGAGACATGAAAACACACTGAGCAACACTTCTCCTGCCCAACCACTGCAGCATTGTAAACCATTGTGGTTTATAGAATGGATTAAAAGCAAAACTAATCCCCAATTAATCTAACAGTTGAATTGCTTTAATTTCAAAATTGCCAAGAGTTTAGTTGAAAGCAGCTAACAGAGTTAGCATTAGGCTAAACGCTATAGTCTTGGCAGCCATTGTTACAACTATAAAACAAAAGAGTTAACCTACGTCTTCTCACAAAACATGAGGGTCACTCCACCTCTGTAGACAGCTTTTGGTGTGTAAAGGATGAATTTTGAAGATACTATGCTATTGTTAGCCTGTGTAAAAGAGCCACATTTTCAACAGAAACAGCTTCTTTGACCTTTAGAAACAAGTGGAGCTAGAATTATATAAAATGAGAATTAAAATCTGCAAAAGAATGAATTTAGATTTTGACTTAATGAAAACTGAATGTCAGTTTTTACAAAGTCTGGACACTCACTTGTGTCTTCTGGAGGGGCTATGGTTACTGGAGGTACTGTGGTTACTGGAGGTACTAGGGTTGTAGGTGCCGGCAGGCCTGGACAGGTGACACTCTGGTCACTGTCAGTCCCAGTGGATGTGAAGGTGATGAAGCCCGGCTTGTTGCTGGTGATTTGGCTGTTGATCCAGCTCTGATAGCGAGACACTCTGGCGTAGACTCCTGGGATATTAGGCTCTGCACAACCAATTCCAAAACTCACGATTCCCGCTTGGACCCAGCGGCCGTTCTGCTTACTCACCATCGGCCCGCCAGAGTCGCCCTGAGACGAGAGGAACATTTAGGAGCTGGGAATCTATAGCTACATGAAGTAATATCTGAGATAAACACTGATAGTAAAATGATCACCTGGCAGGAGTCCTTCCCTCCTTCACTTAACCCGGCACATATCATGTTCCCTGTGATCCTGCCCGCTCCGTAGTTACAGTTACACTGTCTGTTCCCCACAACTGGCACCTGCACCTCCATCAGGTTCTGTGGTGACGGAAGTGGCACTAAGGAGACACAGACTCAGGTTAAACTTGTTGTGACACACACTCTCACAAAATGGGTCAACATCCACATCAGAAACTAGCAAGAAACTTTAGATACAAGTAAATATAGAATATAAAACTTTGATCTTCTGCTGTTTAAAGGGATAGTTCAACATTTTGTCAAATCGGCCCATTGCCATAATCCCTATAGTCATAGCAGTAGGTTCGTTACCTTTATTTGTCGGTGCAAGCTATTTTTAGAATGGCGGAGCAGAGTCGCAAGCTGCTGAGAGCTATGCTATGTGGCATTTATCGGTTTCCCTCATCAAACTCATCAAATACACAATCCAGAAACTCCAAAACGCTCTGGTGGACAAGTTGTGACCTGCACATTCATCACACTATGAGATAATAACAGGACGTTACCAGACAGAGTTGTTTTAGAGGTAAATTCATGCAAAACCGCTGATGTGCGTTGCCTTCAGGGACAGTTTTCCAGCAAGCAGTCTCTGTATTTCCATCACGTAACGTTCTGTTATTATCTCATAGCGTGGTGAATGTGCAGCTCACAACTTGTCCACCAGAGCGTTTTGGAGTTGTTGGATTGTGTATTTGATGAGTTTGATGAGGGGAAACCCATAAGCCTCCGTAGTGTAGCTCTGAGCAGCTCGCGGCTCTGCTCCACCATTCTAAAAATAGCTTGCACCGACAATTAAAGGTAACGAATCTACTGCTATGACTATAGGGATTATGGCAATGGGACAATTTGCCTAAATGCCTATAAGCTGTTTGTCCTGAGGTTTGTGAAATGAAATCAACAAATATTCCTGGGAACATTAAAACTCCGTAGATAAACAAACCTCTTTGATTTTAAAGATGCCCTGAGGAAACCACTAGTGACACTATGGAGGAGTGTTTTGACAGGTGAGTCACCATTTAATAAGATGCTGCTAATCATAAACAAATCTATGGGTGCATATGCTGAAAGTTTCATGCTATTCTGTGACTCAACACATGGTGGCGCTAATTCAACAAAAAAAAAAAGGAGAGCTGAAGCAACAAAGGCAACTACTAGCAGCCACAGTGACTCACCACCAGATCCAATGGTGCCCCAACCAGTGATCCATGAGTCAGTGCCTGCAAAGAAGTTGCTGTCCGAGGCCGCCAGGCAGATGGGCCGGATGAAGTCGGTGAAAGTGACCGCTGAGGAGAGCCTCAGGAGGGCGATGTCGTTGTCAGCAGTTGTTGGATTGTAATCAGGATGGACAACGGTCTGTGACACTGAACGAGAAACCTCGTTGGGATTGGAGCCCTCTTGACTTTGGCGTCCCAGAATCACAGTCGGGTTTCGTATTCTGAGGTGATAAGAAGAGTTGTTGCATGTTAGTAGACACAAATATTGTATGGAGCTTAGGAAGACATGCTCAAGAAGTGAAACAATGTTTTCTCACAGTAGCTATATTCAAGAAATGTAAAAGATGA
This sequence comes from Trachurus japonicus, assembly GCF_045865225.1. Lineage (NCBI taxonomy): Eukaryota > Metazoa > Chordata > Actinopteri > Carangiformes > Carangidae > Trachurus > Trachurus japonicus. The sequence goes on from NC_140920.1 coordinate 30,841,609, forward strand.
CACAGTTTGGCCACAGGCTTTGTTAATGGTTGAAGGGGATACAAGTCTTAATTCCACTTCCCTGATTTATCCTGTGAATCTCCAGTGGGAGACAGGTTGTGTTTCATTGCAGCTCTACCCTCAGTGCTCACCTTGAGAAGCAGTGAGCAGCCGACAGCACCCATTGGTTGTTGATGAGGGATCCTCCACAGAAGTGGGAAGACGAACGCTGCAGACTGGCCTGCCAGGGCCAACTGCCCTCAGTGGCCGCCTGTCCTCCAACAATCCTGGTGTTGAGTGGAGCCACACCACAGACTGAGGAGAGACATAATAATAATGGAACTACCAAAACAAACATGTTCACGATGTCGAAGTAAAGTATGTGTGTGTATACACAAACTTTAACTTACCATCAAGTTGTGAGTGAGACTCTGAAAAGAAGAAAACAGAAAACTCTTGAAAAAACAATATTGATATCACACACACCACACACCAAACCAAACTGTTTCAAAAACCCAAACTGTAAGTGGTGTAAATACAATTAATAAATCAACAGTTTTGAGGCTAAACTGACAACTTCAATGATGATTACTGTTTGTATTAAAGCTCCATACGGTAAAGGTAGATGTTTGTATTTAAACTGCATAAACCGGTCTACCCTCCCTTCCCAGGAACCAGTCTGCCATCCACTATTCCCATTAAGCCAGCCTGCTCTCCCTGCCTCCCTCCCACCATTGCATATTCATAGTTGTAAACTTTTTTCTTGTCTGTAATACAACATCTACTGCACGTCTGCCCGCCCTGGGTGAGGCATCCCTCCTCTTTTGCTCATTTTTTCAAGGGTTTTCTTGGGAGTTTTTCCTCAGGGTCTAAGGGCAGAGGATGCTGTTATGATGCTATGTAAAGCCCCTTGAGACAAACTGTTTGTAAAAATGGGCTATACAAATAAAATTGCCTTGCCTTGCCATACAGTAGGAAGTAGATGTTTCTATTAAAGCTCCATACAGTATAAAGGTAATCTCTGTCAGCAGATCTCTAACACGATTCAGGTGTGAGGAGGCTCCTTACCTGGAGTCAGGAGAGTCAGCAGAGTCGCCACACAGGTCACTTTGTAGAGAGCCATAACTGAAAGTCAGTTTGTTCCTATCTGCGCTGGTATTAAACAGACTCCCACCCCCTAATTAGACACGTTACCTGTCCGAGACACGCCCAAACGTGACACGCCCAAACATGATCACAAACATAGCAGTAGGCAAGGCAAGTCAATTTTATTTGTATAGTGCGTTTTTACAAACAGTTTGTCTCAAAGGGCTTCACATGGCATCATAGCAACATCCTCTCTCTGCCCTTAGACCCTCACATTGACTGAGGAAACCCTTTTAACCGGGAAAAATTGGAGAAACCTCAGGGTGAGCAACAGAGGAGGGATCCCTCACCCAGGACGGACAGACGTGCAATAGATGTTGTTACAGACAAGAAAACAATTTACAACAGAGAATGTGAGAAAGGCCCATTTATCTCCCACGGGAGATTACTGTCATTCTGTTAACTGCTGTGTACATACCACCTGATGCTAACACCAGGGCAGCCACAGGTCACTTGTATGATGCTATCAGCGGGTCAACAGAGCACTTATCCTGAAGCTGTAAACATCATAGCTGGAGATTTCAACCATGCTGATGTGACAGTTGAGGTTCCTGTCACTATGCCTCCAATTGATCATGCGCCCTGGCTACTTGGCCAAAGGGATGTCACAGTGACTGGCAAGCGCGCATGACTCTGACCCGGGAGGTGTGGGTTCAATCCCCGCCCGGGCCCTCTTCACCTTGCCACACTGATTTGATTTGAAAGCAGTGCTCCCCAAATTCCATCAGCACATAAAGTGTGCAACACGGGGAGCAAAGACACTGGACAAAGTGTACACTAACATCACACACGCCTATAGGGCTAAGTCACTAGCTCACCTTGGCCAGTCTGACCACACATTCCTGCTTGTAATCCCAGCATATACCCCCCTCAGGAAAAGTGCCCCTACTGTTACAAAGACTGTTAAAACATGGACTGAAGGTGCTTCCCACCAGCTTCAGGACTGCTTCCAGAGAACAAATTGGGACATTTTTGAACAATACGACCTGGACGACACATCAGCAGTCCTGAGCTACATCAAGTTCTGTATGGATACTGTCACTGTTGATAAGTGTGTACGGATCTATCCCAACCAGAAGCCCTGGATGACAAGGGAGGTACAGAACCTGCTGAAGGAGAGGAACATCGCCTTCAGGTCTGGTGACGGGACACAATACAGCGTTGCCCAAGCCAACCTGAAGAGAGGCATCCGGGAGGCGAAGGCAGCTCACAGGAGGAGGATTGAGGATCATCTGAGCAGCAACAACACCAGGCAGGTATGGCAGGGGGTCCAGAGCATCACCAGCTACAAGCCCAGCAACCTCTCAGCTGCCGAGGGTGACGTCTCACTGGCAGAGGAGTTAAACCTCTTCTTTGCCTGCTTTGAGGTGGACTCAGTGACAGCGACACCACACCTGCCCATCAGTGACACACACACTCTCACCATGGAGGAGTGTGAGGTGAGGCCAGCACTGAGGACAGTGAACCCAAAGAAGGCTGCAGGACCTGATGGCGTGACGGGAAGGGTACTGAAGGACTGTGCTGATCAGCTGGCAGGGGTTTTCACCAAAATCTTCAACCAGTCACTGGCTCGGTCCATTGTCCCCCTCTGTCTGAAGTCCTCTGTCATAGTTCCACTGCCATCTCTCTCTGGGGGAGATGAGTCGGCCTACAGGGATGAGGTAGAGCGGCTGTGGGTGTGGTGCAGGGACAACAATCTGGTCCTCAACACCACCAAGACCAAGGAGCTGATCGTTGACTTCAGGAAGAACAAAACGGACATTCATCCACTCTACATAAATGGGGTCTGTGTGGAGAGGGCAACAACATTCAAGCTCCTGGGAGTTCAGATCACAGATAACTTGACCTGGAGCGACAACACCACAGAACTGGTGAGGAGGTCACAGCAGAGACTCTACTTCCTCAGACTCCTCAGGAAGAACTGCCTCTCCCAGAAGCTATTGTTGGCCTTCTGCCACTGCTGCATTGAAAGCTTGCTAACATACTGTCTGTGTGTGTGGTATGCCGGCTGCACAGTAGCAGAGAAGGTGGCGCTTCAGCGGGTCATAACCACTGCCCAGAAGATCGTCGGCTGCACTCTCCCCACTCTGAATGAACTGTATAGCTCCCGATGCCTCACAAAGGCAAAGAAAATCTTCAAAGACACAACACACCCTGGCCACTGTCGGTTTGAACTACTCCCCTCTGGCAGGAGATACAGGACAATTAAAGCCACCACAAACAGATTTAATATAAGTCTTAAATAGTTATATCTTCTGACAGCAATCAATAGAGTGTTTGGACCGAAACACGGGTCTGTCAGTCCCTCTGCTCTGCTCTGAGCCGAGGAGAAAACTTTTCTCGTATCCTACAATTTTTATCCAATGAGGAGAGAGAACAGCATGCAGGGCTGTGTGTGCAGCCAAGGGATGCGCGTGAATGTGGTGACGCAGGGACAAGGACTGTTATGGTGCGTTCAAGGCAACTCGTAACTCGTGTTACGAGTTGCCGTTATAGTGACTTTCACAGGTAAAACAGGTCGGAAAAACACGAGTGGGTTGCCTGGAACGCTACAAAGTCGTAAGTTGTGACTTGAAGCTCTAATTTACGGTTTCAAAAGCCTGCCTGGAACGCAGCATTAGCCAAAACGACCGGATCGCTTACTTCTGCTTTAAGACCCACCTATTTAATTTGGCTTTTAACTAATGTCTTATTTTCTTAGTCAATTCATAATTTAGCTTTTGTTATTACAGAGTTTATTTTATCTATTTTATTATTCATCATTTTATTTAATTTATTTATCTATTTTTATGTTCTTAGCCTATGTAGTTTTATATTTTTATTCCATATCTCCATGGGTTTCCTCAGTTTAGTTAAGCAAGTTAAAAATGCATTTGTAGCTGCACTTGTGTGTGCCGCCATCTTGTAATAAGAGGCATAACTGAGTCTTAATAAATGTAGTTCGGTGTCTCAGGTTGACAGCAGCGAGGTATAAAGTCTGGTACACATACACACAAATCACAGACAAAGAGCAGCTTTAGTTCAGTTACAGTTTTCAAACCTGTTCACAAATTGTAAATAGAGCAAATCTGTTGATATGACTGAGTCCTGAGTGAAGCGGGTCACAGCTTTTAGACAGAGGACTTAATCTGCAACAAAATACATTAGGTAGCTTCAACAGTTGATGAGAAAAAATTTAAATGTCGGCACATTGACTGTCGCCTAACATTAGAAAAATAAATCTAAACCAAAAACTACACAGAAAGACTGAATTTTCCATTAATTTATTATTTATGAAGTTAAAATATGCATCCTGCAGAGATGACTAAGACAACATTGTTCATCTGTTTGTTTTTTCCATTGATAGTGCTGGCGACTTTACTATTATCTTGTTTGTTTTTCTGAATGAGGCCGCACTGAGCAGGAGAAGGTGATAGTGAGCAAACAGAAAGCAGGGAGAGTCACATGAGTCAATATCACTATGGAGTGCCTTTGGTGTCCTCATCAGAATCACTCAGTCATCATGAAAATGTAGCAGAATAATGAAACTCTGAGGTCTTATAATAAATGGCCAAACATTTACTCACATATTGGTATAATTATAATTCACTTAAAATATGTTCCCTTTATTTTATACCGTTTTCTTGCATTGGATGTACGTGATTTTGGCATGTCCCACACAGTGCTCTGCTAACTACAGCGTGTGTAATAAGTGCTTACATGATACTAAATCAAAACTTTTTTTACATGGTTTTATTGTCCACAACAGCCTATTTGAGAAAAACAGTAATTTTGATCATGTATATTCTATTTTCATAATTATATTGAACATTTTGTGTGTGTCCCTGAAATCGCTGTCCACCCTGTCATTTTGGGGTAACTGCCCCTTTAAGAAACCCTATGATGTTTTCAGTGACATTACTACCATCATTTTGTCTTTCTTCAATGGAGCCTGACACAGTGGCTAGTTGCAAAGTAAGTGTTTACACATATATTTCGTATTTGTTCTCGTATTGTGTGTGTAGTTGGATGTTGTCAAGCTTAACATGTCCACTCTGTCATAGTGAAATATCAATTAATACCCTTCAAAAATTTGAAACATATTTGTTAAAAAGTACACAGTCAGCTTGTTAACTGCATCATGTTGCTAACTGAAGGTCCACCATGTGCTCATTTAATACTAAAATTAGCTTAAAATGTCCACCCTGTCACTGTCCACCCTGTCAGTACAGTACTGTAAACCTCCCATGACAGGGTGGACATGGTTCATGACAGGAAGGACATGTGCATAATTTTGGCCTTATGCTGATAATGTTACACACTACTATATATTTTATAACAGTACATGCTGTACTGTACATAGTAAGAGTGGACAATATGGACTTTTTTGGTGATATTATTACAAATTGTGTTTCAGGCAACGGTGTCAAGGGGAAAGCATTCGAAGGAGGAAACTGAAAAAAACACCTCGCAAAAGAGAAAATTAAAACTGAGGAATATAAGAAGATTCAATTGTTCAACTGGTTTCCCCCTATATGGGAAAAAGACCTCTGACATTTTTTTAAACATAATTTCTTTTAGATTTATTGCATTTATGAGTGTCCACCCTGTCATGCCCAATGTCCACCCTGTCATTGTCCACCCCGTCATTTTCATGTTTTATTAAAATAAAAAAATTATTTTCACAAGTTATTGAAACCTTTTGTGTGATTCTGTTATAAACAAAAGAGGGCCAAATAGAATAGTTTGAAAGTTTGACCAGATATCATTGCTGTTAGATTTTATTTAGAAAAGAAAGTGCAATTCTCGCAGATTTTATAGAGAAACAAAGAGTTTAATTTCATTAATATCCAAATACTTTTCCCATTAACTAAAATATAGTGTTGAGAAAGGGACTAAAAAGCTTTCTAAAAATGTATATTTTATATGTAATTACAATGTATTTATTCTACTTTGAATGTGTCCATGACAGGGTGGACATATTTCGGTGTTTGCATATACTTTGTTTGCTTTCAGTTTATTTCTAAAAAGTGTGGGAGCTTGACCATCATGCATTTCTAATAGCATAACATCTACTTAATACAATTAATATGAAGTTACATGGAAAATCTCAGCTTTTTTTTTTGGAAATAGGGAAGTCTCAAAGGCACCTTATAGTGATATTGACTCACATATCTCTACTAGGGCCGGGACTTTAACGCGTTAATTACGATTAAAGCAATACTTACTGTACGTTCAGACCGAAAGCGTCGAGAGCGTCGCGGTGGCCGGAAGTCATTCATTTTCAATGAGAACCAGCGTCGAGGAGCGTTGAAGAGCGTCAAAGGCGTTGGCGTCGCGTTTTGGCGGCGAGAGCATCAGGAGAAAGTTGAAATCTCCTGAACTTTATGCTAATGAGCGATGATGCGGAGCAGCGGCAACCAATCAGAGTGTAGATGTCGCGGCCCCTTTAAATGGATGACCAACCACAACCGACGTCAACTTCTTTGACGCGCGTCAAAACGCCAGGGTGTTCAGACCACCAGCGTCGCGGAAAAGCGTCAAGAGCGTCTTTTGACGCTTTTGACGCTTTTGGTCTGAACGACCCATTACCGATCTGGAATTTCACTCAGCACAGCACAAACATTTGAAAATCAACAGCTCCACCTCCCTCACAAGTCCCACCCAGAGCTCTGGTCCCACCCACCTCTCCCTCCTGCCGCATCTCCACGAGCCCCCTCCCTCCCTGCGGCATGCGTTGGCATGGCAACGGTAAACAGAACAGGAACGCGAGTGAAACGGGAACAACACAAACAAACACGACTGATGAGTTTTATAATAAACTGTTGTTAGCCTACTGCTACTGGAGACGCAGGGGAAGTGATTGTTACAGATTACAGTTCTCAACGAGCCGGGCTGGCGGCCGGACCAGCGCCACCTGATGCGCTGGTTCAGGCCGAAAATAAATCCAGACCGAGCCGAGTGGAGCCGCGCCGGTCCGGAGTTCCACTCACAGAGCTAACAGTAGCCTAGCCGTTAGCACAGAGCTAACAGTAGCCTAGCCGTTAGCACAGAGCTAACAGAACAAACCGTGCCCCGAGTCAATCAAAATTAAAAACACTACTGAGCAGCCACTAAACACTACATAGAAAAATATGAAGCTGTAGAAATAAATGTTTATCGTTCACTGTGGGCTAAATGCATGTTGCAAAACAGAAAACCTGTGCATTTACACTGTAGAACTTCTCTCCTTCCCTTTCTTTCACCCTCCTCCTTCCCTCTCCACATCCATTTCATCCCCTTTTCCTTCCTTCTTCTTTTTTCTTCCCAGTTCATCCCTCCCTCCCTCATCCTTTCTTCCTTCACCCTGTCATCTCTCATCTTCTCCTCTTGCAAAACAAAAAACCTGTGCATTTAGCACTTATAGGCTACATAGTGGAAAAAAAAGGAGTACAAAAAACAGAAATCTTGTGCATTTACACGTAGCACTTGTACAGTACAAAGACAAACAGAAATCTTGTGCATTTAGCACTTGTATACAGTAAGCCTACGTAAAAATAAAGTACAAAAATATAGAAATGAGAAGTGCACAACTCAGCCACAGCATCATTTCTCTGTACTGGGTCAGGACACAAGACTTCATCCTGAACTGGCTTACATGTGCCCTCACATCATTGGACACAAATGTTATCAATTTTGAGTTGTTGTGTTCAACTGGTGAAACTTGTGTTTGACTTTTGCCACCTGTGCTCAGCATTATGCAACACAGGTGCATCACAATGAAAATGTGTTGGTAAGATGTGTCTAAACAGGTGAAAAGTGCTGATGGTTTTGCCAAAAGAGTGACGGATTCAATCAGTGGGTTCAGGCAACTGAGAATTTGGTTCAGACAACAGGGTTTAGTGTTTTAGCAATTGAGAAAAACAGTAAACAGTTCATGAGAAAAATGTCGGCACATTGACTGTCGCCCAATGTTAGAAAAATAAATCTGAACCAAAAACTACAGTAAAAAACTGAATTTTCCATTAATTTATTATTTATGTGGTGGACACAGGAGTGAAAATAACCATCCTGCAGAGATGACTAAGGCAACATTGTTCATCTGTTTGTTTTTTCCATTGATAGTGCTGGCGACTTCACTATTACGTAACTTGTTTGTTTTTCTGAATGAGGCCGCACTGAGCAGGAGAAGGTAAAGTGAGCAAACAGAAAGCAGGGAGAGTCACATATTTCTCAAGAGGATCAAAGTCTTATAAGTTATATAAAAGGAGTGGGAGGACTCAGGTTGTCCTTGGGCGATACCGCGGCAGTCCCATAGAAAATTACAGAGGAAAAATGATTGAACTTTTTCAAACATCTACTAATACTTTTACCTAGAAACCACATGTAATCTTTAAAATCCACAGCTGTAGACTATCAACTTTCTCACAATGTCAGATAATGGGTGTTTACATTCATTTGTGCCACTCACATCATGTAAAACACAATTTACAGAAAGATTCAGAAGTTTCTATGAGAAAAGGAGGAGACACATGAGGAGGATAAGGAGGTGGTAGGAGAAGAAGAGGGATGGGGAATGGGTAAATGCGGCCCCGCTGGTGGGTGTGAAGGTGATGAAGCCCGGCTGGTTGGTGGTGATTGTGCTGTTGATCCAGCTCTGATAGCGAGACACTCTGGTATAGACTCCTGGGAAATTAGGCAGACCACAAGTGGCTACAAAATTCACTCCTGCTTGGATCCAGCGGCCGTTCTGCTTACTCATCATCGGCCCGCCAGTGTCGCCCTGAGACGAGAGGAACATTTAGGAGCTGGGAATCTTTGCATGAACTTAAATCTGAGAAAAACACTGTAAAACAAAAATAATTACATAGCAGGCGCCCTTCCCTCCGTCACTTAACCCGGCACATATCATGTTCTCTGTGATCTTGCCCACTCCGTAGTTACGGTTACACTGTCTGTTCCCCACAACTGGCACCTGCACCTCCATCAGCTTCTCTGGTGAAGAATCTGGATCTAAAGAGACACAGACTCAGGCTAAACTTGTTGTGAAATACACTCTCTCACAAAATGGGTCAACATCCACATCACTTCAGAAGCTATAAAATAAATATAAGTAAAGACGGTTATATTGATCTTCTGCTGTTTAAGTTGTTCATGCTGAGGTTTGTGAAACAAAATCAAATATTCCTGAGAATATTAAAACTCCTCAGAAATTTTAAAAGATGCCCTGAGGAAACCACCAGAGACATTATGGCGTGTTTTGACAGGTGAGTCACTATTTTATTTTTGTCGTTCACACACAAGCTAATGCTAATCATAAATATATGGGTCCATGTGCTAAAGTTTCATGCTATATTCAGTGACTCAACATGGTGGGGAAAAAATGCAAAAAATTAAGCAACAAAGGCAACTGCTAAACATAGACTTAGTGACTCACCAGTATTGTCAAGACCAGTGATCCACATGTCAGTGCCTGCAAAGAAGTTGCTGTCTGAGGCCGCCAGGCAGATGGGCCGGATGAAGTCGGTGAAAGAGACCGTTGAGGAGAGCCTCAGGAGGGCGATGTTGTTGTCAAGAGTTGCTGGATTGTAATCAGGATGGACTATGGTCTGTGATATCGAACGAGAAACCTTGTTAGGGTTGGAGCCCAGAATCACAGCCGTGTTTTGTGTGGAAGATCTGAAATGATGAGAAGAGTTGTTGCAAGTTAGACACAAGGATTGTATGGAGCCTTGGAAGACACGATTAAGTGTTTAATCAATTATTTAAAGCAGAAGTAAGCGGAATATTTGTGTTAATATAAGTCTTAAATAGTTATATCTTCCGACAGCAATCACTTATATAGAGTGTTTGGACTGAAACACGGGTCTGTCAGTCACTCTGCTCTGCTGTAAGCCGAGGAGAAAACTTTCCTTGTATCCTACAACCTTTATCCAATGAGGAGAGAGAACGGCATAAAGGGGCGGTCCTCTCTGTGTGTGCAGCCAAGGGATGCGCATGAATGTGGTGACGTAGGGACGAGGGCGGGGACTGCTAACTCCATCAGCTGACAGAAAGTTAGCCAAAACGACCGGATCGCTTACTTCTGCTTTAAAGCAGAAGTAAGTGATATATTTGTGTTAATATAAGTCTTAAATAGTTATATCTTCCGACAGCAATCACTTACATAGAGTGTTTGGTCTGAAACACGGGTCTGTCAGTCACTCTGCTCTGCTCTGAGCCGAGGAGAAAAACATCGTATCCTACAGTTTTTATCCAATGAGGAGAGAGAACGGCATGCAGGGCTGTGTGTGCAGCCAAGGGACGCCGTGAATGTGGTGACGTAGGGACGAGGACTGTTATGGTGCGTTCAAGACAACCCGTAACTCGTGTTTTTCCGACCTGTGAAGTGGTACCAGTTCGATCTGGTACGACTTCACGGGTCGGAAGTTACGAGTGGCCGTTATAGTGACTTTCACAGGTAAAACAGGTCGGAAAAAACACGAGTGGGTTGCCTGGAACGCTACAAAGTCGTAAGTTGTGACTTGAAGCTGTAATTTACGGTTTCAAAAGCCTGCCTGGAACGCAGCATTAGCCAAAACGACCGGATCGCTTAGGCTACTTCTGCTTTAAGTTAAAGTAGGCTAAATGCCCAGGGGTGTAGTGAAAAGAAAAATGCTTAATGTATGAGTTTGAAAACCCATGACCGGCGCATTTAACCAGTGCATATTTACGTCTGTTCTGTTTTTTTTTCTTTTTGTTGTTTTTTACAGATGCACTTAAAGGCCGGGTAAACCAAGAATAAATATGTGTTTTAAGTTTATAATACCACAGAAAAACATATTATTAACCAAATTTGGAGGACTAAAAAAGTTGTTAAGTAGCCTATATAAAATTCTGCATAAAAGTTGAGCAGTTTTCTCTGCTTCGGGACGGTGGGGGTGTGTCCGCTGCAGGCAAAGAAACCACGCCCCATGGCAGGAGAGCTGGGCTTCACTGATACACAACCTAAACATGTAGCCTACACGTCTTAAAGACGGGAAAGTGACCTCAAACCTATGCCTCAAACACACTCCGCCATACACCCCAGTCCTCAGCACTGACACAGCTGATAAACCTTCAGGAAATATTTCTTACCTCAACTCTTGGTGTCTAAAACAGTCCCAGCAGCAGCAGCAACTTCATCCAGCTGCAACAGGTTATAATCCACCTTGCTGCTCTGTTTACATCTCATCCATTTGCATTGTGTTAAGAAAGAAAAAATAAATAAATAAAGTTTTTAGCTAACGTTAGCTTAGCTTTAGCTTCAAGTGTCCTGACAGGAGAAGCAGTAGCAGAGACAGTGAATTATCTCTGGACCTGGTACCGAGTCCAGACCCGGTCCAGACCGCCCGGTTTAGTTTTAGTTTTTAGTTTTAGTTTTTATTATGGATCCCCATTAGTCCTCACCTTGGTAAGGACTATTCTTCCTGGGGTCCAGACACTCATATATGACAATCAAAACATAATACAATAACTTACAGAATTAGATAAATGACAAACAACAAAATAAAACAAAATAATGAGAAAAAAAACATTTTACAAATACAAACCAACTTTGACTTTTCAAAACTTAAAAAAATGTAAGTTCTTTACTAATAATGGCCTCTTTTATTTTCTTTTTGAATCTCCATTTATTTTCAATGTTGGTCATGTTTGGTGGGAGCCTATTCCAATATGTCACTGCTCTGTACATTACAGTTCTCCTAAGTGCCTCAGTTCTTGGTAGAGGCAGGGTGAAATGAGCACTCAATGCATGCCTTGTTGCATAGCCGTGCCTTTCGTTAGTAGTTTGTAGCTGCAACACCAAATTATTAGGTTTTCCCACATGATAAATATTAAACAAAAATGTGACCAAACTATAAGCAAATCTTTGTTCTACTGTCATCCAAGACAGTGTTTGATGCATCACCTCTACCCTACTCCTCCCCGAGCAACGGAGAGCGAGTCGTGCTGCTCTATTCTGTGTGATTTGGAGTTTTTGTAAGTCTTGTTTTGAGGCGCTAGACCATATTATTGGGCAGTAGTCAAGACATGACAATACTAAAGATTGCAATACCAGTTTAACTGCTGAACCTGACAAAAAATGAGCAGCCCTCCTTATCATTGAAATGGTTTTGCTCATTTTAGATACAACTCCATTAATATGTGTCGACCAAGAAAATGTTTCATCAATTATCACACCCAATAATTTGGCCTCTCTAACCTGTTCAATACTATTACCCTGTATAAATAGATGGAGTTCCGGATTAGATCTTAACATATATCTTGACCCAAACATTATACTCTTAGTTTTAGTAACATTCAGTTTAAGTCTATTCTCACTGACCCAATTAGATACTAGTAGTACCTCCTCTTGCAGTAGTTTGTTCACAGACACAACATTTTCTCCTGGGACATACAATGTAGTGTCATCGGCATAGATTTCCATGGCTGCTGTTGTAAGTACATGAGGTAAATCATTAACATAAATTGAATACAGTAATGGGCCAAGGCAACTCCCCTGGGGGACACCACATTGCACAGTCACCATGTCTGAAATAGACCCATTAAATTGCACACATTGTTGCCTGTTACACAAATAGCTTTCCATTAACTTAATAGCACTAAACTCAAATTTATATGCCGATAGCTTCTTTATTAATAGTTTGTGGTCCAAGATATCAAATGCTGCACTAAAATCCAGGAGCACGGCACCAACCATTAACTTCCTATCGATATATTTTAAACAGTTGTCAATCATCGATGTTAGAGCCGTGCTCGTGGAATAGCCAGCTCTGTATGCATGTTGGGACTCCGTGTTGATGTTATTTACTTCGAGGTAGTGTTGAATCTGCTTACACATTACTTTCTCCATCAGTTTACTTAATATAGGTAGAATACTCACAGGCCTGCTATTTGGACCAGTGAAGGTCTCTCGACTGTTTTTTAGTATTGGGGAGACCTTTGCAATCTTCCACATCTGTGGGAAAACACCATTATCAAGACATAAATTGAAAATATGACTAACAGGCTCAGCAATGAACTTGGCTGCTAGACACAGCAACCTACCATCCAAATGATCAACTCCACTTGGTTTATCACTTTGAATTGAAGATAACAACTTCTCCACTTCATCTACTCCCACCCTCGTAAATCTAAACTCACACACCTTGTCCTTCATAATTTTATTTTTTATAATGGAGTCTGAAAGCCCACCACTAACAAGAGTCATCTGATTTCTAATTGAATTAACTTTATTAATGAAGAAGTTATTAAAATAATTTGCAATATCAAGAGGTTTAGTTATAAACACTCCTTCAGCTTCTATGAATGAGGGAACTTTATTCTTTGAATCTCTACCCGTAACTTCATTTAGTGTTCTCCATAGTTTCTTGCTGTCATTTTTACATTCCATTACTTTACTTTGATAATACTGTTTTTTCTTTTGTCTATTCATTTTTGTTATTTTATTCCTAAGAATCCGATACTTCTGCCAGGCATCAGGACAACCAACTGCAACAGCCAACTCCTTCAGTAAATCTCTTTCTTTTATACACTTTTTCAGCTCCTCATCAAGCCAAGGAGCTTTGATTTTTCTAACAGTGATCCTTTTTTGGGGGGCATGTTTATCACAAATATTTGAAAATAATGTTGTGAAAGTTGATAATGCATCTTCTGTGTCTCTTCTATCCAAAACCCATTTCCAATTTGCAACTTTCAAATCATAAACAATTTTATCCTCTGAAAATGTTTTATACATTCTTTTATAAATAATCTTAGGCCCTGTTTTGGGTACCTTTGCTTTCCAAGTTGTAGCTATCAAATTATGATCACTAATACCCACAGATACAGAAATGGCTTTGGAACATTTATCAGGAACATTTGTTAAAAAATGATCAATACATGTGGATGAACACAGACCCTCACGATTTATGTGGATTCTGGTGGGTGAGTTCACAATTTGAGACAGGTTGTATACAGTAATAGCCTCACTCAATTTACGTTTCAAAGAACAATTGCTTGAAAACCAATCTATATTCATGTCTGCTGCAAAAAATAATTCATAATCATAATCAGTAACGTTCTGTAGCATTGTGCAAATCTTATCCAAATAATCAATTCCAGAACTTGGTGGCCTATAGCAGCAGCATGTAAGTATAGGTTTCATATGTGGTAATTGTACTTGAAGCCATAGAGCTTCGACACCCTCCATACCTAGATCTTTTCTGATCTTGGCAGGTATCTGTTCTCGAATGTAAAATGCTGTCCCTCCTCCGTTTCCATCCCTATCCAACCTAAATATATTATAACCTTGGATAGCCAATTCAGAATCCTCTATATTTTCATTTAAGTGTGTTTCTGTAATGGCCATGACATGTATATTGTTTTCAGTCATAATTAAACCCAACTCAATGACCTTGTTTCTTAAACTGCATATATTTAAATGTGCAATTCTCAACCCTTTTTTTGGTAGGTTAATAGCCATATTAGAAAATAATGATCAACATCAAAATAAACAAAAATAAAAAAAATAAAAAAATGAAGATTAAAAAGTCATAGTGTTGTGGTTCAACATACCACAATAATACATAATTCACGGTTATCATCACAAGCTTTAATTCATGGATCTTGTTTCTTAAGCTGCAAATGTTTAAATGAGCAATCAATAAGCCTTTTCCTTGGATACTTATATTAGAGTCCATAAACAGTTAAAATAAAATCATAAAAACAACAAATAGTTCTCATACCTGAGAGAACAGAGCCATCTACTCAGCACATTTACTTCTATTTTTCCCAGTCACCGATTTTGGGGTTGAGGTGGAGACACTAGGTTGATGGTTGAGTGGAAGGCTGATGTTGTTACCTGTGAGGTTGCGGTCGACTCTCTCTCGTCGTTCCCTTGGAGGATGAACAATAAGTTTATCATACCTAAAATAGGCAATGTTTCCTTTTTGCCTTTCCTCCTTTAACTGGGGAAGTTGCTCCCTCCTCCTCTGTCTCACCAAGTCTGAGAAGTCCTCATTGATATAAATACCTGTGCCCCTCATCTTCATACTCCTTTTCTCTCTTGCTGTCGCGAGGATCCCCTCTCTGTCTCTGAAATCCCTGAATTTCACCACAACTGGTCGCCTCCTCCCCTTCCTGTCGTCCTTCCTTCCTGTCCGATGGGCTCTCTCGATGGGGATGGAATTTACGTGCTCAGGATTTAACTTTAGCACCTTGGTGAGCACCTCACGGACTTTTGCCTCGGAGACAGTCCAGGTCTCATCAGCTGCCTCCTCAATCCCTTCGAAAACAAGGTTATTTCGCCTAGATTGGTTTTCAATGTAGTCAGTTTTCTTTTCAAGACAAACTAGTCCATCACAAACTACCTTGAGGTTTTTCTCCAGATCATAGTTGTAATTGGTGTTTTTGTTGACCTTGATTTTGATGTCATCTACTTCTTTTTGTGTGAACTGGATACTGTCCTTTAATTCCTGGATATTCCTTGTCATGGTGTCTAGGCGCTCGTTAGTGGCTTTCATCATCATTTGCATGAAACTGTTACTTTGGTCAGTCATATTCTTCAATAATTCTGTGTAATGTGTTTTCTGCTGGTCCATCAACTGTGTAACCAGCTTTGTGACTGCATCCATGTCAAGAAGCACTGACACATCTCCCTCAGTTACCAGTGACACACCATTTTCATGCTCATTGCCACTCTCTTTCCCCATGTCCAACACCTTTCTTTGTTTGCCTTTACGTGGCATCATTGGCAATCTCCAGCAATCTCACAGTAGCAGGGTTAGCAGAATGATAACCGTACCTTAAGGTTGCCACTGGGCCAGGTGATTGAAGCTGCTACAGGGCATAGGCCAAGCCAGGCCTGGTAGATGGGCTGTGGCAGGGCCTGGGCCTGGTGGATGGATGAGCTGGGCCTGGGCCTGGTGGATGGATGAGCTGCAGCTAGGCCTGGGCCTAGGCCTGGCCTGGTGGATGGATGAGCTGCAGCTGGGCCTGGTGGATGGTTGAGCTGGGCCTGGGCCTGGTGGATGGATGAGCTGCAGCTAGGCCTGGGCCTAAGCCTGGCCTGGTGGATGGATGAGCTGCAGCTGGGCCTGGTGGATGGTTGAGCTGAGCCTGGGCCTGGGCCTGATCCTGGTGGGAGGAGACCGGGGGAAACAACACGGTGGAGCCGGGAGTAGGCTACGGCTGCTGCCGCCGCTAAAAAACCTTTTTTTTTTCTTTCACACAATGCAAATTGATGAAACGGGCAGACCGCGAGTAACGATCAAAACGGGAATAATATCGGTGGATTATTAACGTGGTGCTGGATGACTGATGCTGCTGCTGCTGCCTGTTTTAGACACCAGAGTGAAGGTAAGAAATGGTTTGATCAGCTGTGTGTCCGCTTGGTGTGGCCAGACCAAGGCGGAGTTTTGTTTTTTTTACGGTGTTTTCCCTCTGTGATTTTATGGCTGGTCTCCCGTGTGTCTGATTGTGTGGATGCTGTCTGGTCAGACAGTGTGTTAATGAGGGAGACTATGGTCAAAATACCTGCTGCGGCTGTGTGTAACGTTGTGAGGGATCCTCGGTGTCTGACCGGGGGAGTCAACCTCTCTCCCCGCGGTGACTGACGTTAATCACGGTGTGAATACAAACTCGTTATATGAAGGAACAAGACAGTAGTGGTCTCTGGCCCTGTGTGTGAACATGAACTACGTTTAGTTAACTTAGCTGGCTGTTTCACGTGTTTCAGCTAGACTGAAGAGCAAGTGGGACGGAAAACCTAGTCGGAAGCCAGTTGGCTGAATGTATTTAGCTATACGTAGAGCAGAGCAGGGGGCGGGTTTATGTAACGGGCCCTCGACTTAGGCCCGCCCATTCAAAACCTGAACACAGAACAGTCTCTGAGGCCTAGCTCCTCAAGGAAATTGGCAAAAATACTTTTCACATGTTTTGAGGGACACATTTAAAGCAGAAGTAAGTGGTCCGGTCGTTTTGGCTAATGCTGCGTTCCAGGCAGGCTTTTGAAATCGTAAATTACAGCTTCAAGTCACAACTTACGACTTTGTAGCGTTCCAGGCAACCCACTCGTGTTTTTCCGACCTGTTTTACCGGTGAAAGTCACTATAACGGCCACTCGTAACTTCCGACCGGTGAACTCGTACCAGATCGAACTGGTACCACTTCACGGTTGGAAAAATACGAGTTTCCTTGAACGCACCATAACAGTCCTCGTCCCTACGTCGCCACATTCACGGCGTCCCTTGGCTGCACACACAGCCCTGCATGCCGTTCTCTCTCCTCATTGGATAAAAACTGTAGGATACGATAAATGTTTTCTCTTCGGCTCAGAGCAGAGCAGAGGGACTGAGAGACCCGTGTTTCAGTCCAAACACTCTATGTAAGTGATTGCTGTCGGAAGATATAACTATTTAAGACTTATATTAACACAAAAATATCACTTACTTCTGCTTTAAGGCCTAGTTAAGAAGAAAAATACTGAATTTGGTTTACCTAGTCTTTAAGCGTATTGCATTCGCTTGAGTAATTTATTTTTTGGTTTGTTTTTCGGGGCAATTATTTCTGTTTTTCTGACAAATTTTTTTCCCTGTTCTTCTGACTTTTTTTCTGTTTTTCGTGGTCATTTTTTTCCTCCTGTTTTTCGGGGGGGGGTTCTGACTTAACGAGATTTCAAAATCCCGCTCCCACCTGCAAGTAACGGTTAACCACTGCAGTCAAGCCTCCACCTCATCACGGATCTATTACATCTTTTTAGAGATCCATGAGATACCTTGTGAAGGATTTTTATTTAAAATCCACTTTGGTACAGGTTCCACCATTGCTTTATTTTCCAGACTGACGGCTCGAACATAAGCATCAATAAACTTTTCCCAGGATATGCTCCACAAAAAATACAGTCTAATTTTCACTGTGTTCCAAGTAAATTCAGATTTATATTGAAAGGAAACTACCTGTTACAGAACACCTCCTCGGAGAGTGTCACCAAAGTCCTTCAATACAGAACGTCTCTGGTGTCACTCAGAAAATATAAGAGCAGTCTGATGCAGCACCTTTATTTTGAAATCAGTCTTCAGTGGTCAGGTCACTCATTTATAGCTCAATGTTTTGTCTCCACCAGCTCCTGAAGGAAACACCTGCTGCTAAAGATTTTCACTGAACTGTTAGAGGCCTAAATAAAGAACCCCCCCCCATGTTGTGTTTCATTGCAGCTCTACCCTCAGTGCTCACTCTGAGATGCAGTGAGCAGCCGACAGCACCCATTCGTTGTTGATGAGGGATCCTCCACAGAAGTGGGTAGAAACAAATTGCAGACTGGCCTGCCAGGGCCAACTGCCCGCAGGGGCCGCCTGTCCTCCAATGACCCTGGTGTTGAGTGGAGCCACACCACACACTGAGGAGTAATGGAATAATAATAGTTAATAATAATGGAACTATAAATAACAACATGTCGAAGTAAAGTATGTGTGTATACAAAAACTTTAACTTACCATCAAGTTGTGAGTGAGACTCTGAAAAGAAGAAAACAGAAAACTCTTGAAAAAACAATAGTGCTATCACACACACCACACACCAACCAAACTGTTTCAAAAACCAAAACTGTAAGTGGTGTAAATACAATCAATAAATCAACAGTGGCCAAACTGACAACTTCAAATGATAATTACTGTTTATATGAGAGCTCCATACAGTATAAAGGTAGGGAGGCCCTCCCTCCCACCAGAAGCTGCCTTCATAAGCTCTTGTTGTCTGTTTCCATGTTTTGCATATTCTGTGTTGTAAACTTTTTTCTTGTCTGTATTACAACATCTACGGTAGGCTATTGCACGTCTGCCCATCCTGGGTGAGTTGTCCCTCCTCTTTTGCTCACCCAGAGGTTTCTCCAATTTCTTTCTAAAAGGGTTTTCTTATATTAAAGCTCCATACTGTATAAAGGTAGATGTTTGTATTAAAGCTCCATACAGTATAACGGTAGATGTTTGTATTAAAGCTCCATACTGTATAACGGTAGATGTTTGTATTAAAGCTCCATACAGCATAAAGGTAGATGTTTGTATTAAAGCTCCATACAGTATAACGGTAGATGTTTGTATTAAAGCTCCATACTGTATAACGGTAGATGTTTGTATTAAAGCTGCATAAACCGGCCTGCGCTCCCTCCCACCAGAAGCTGCCTCCACAGCTCTTGTTGTCTGTTTCCATGTTTTGCATATTCTGTGTTGTAAACTGTTTTCTTGTCTGCAATACAACATCTATTGCACGTCTGCCCGTCCTGGGTGCAGGGGGGAGGTTTCTTGAGTGTTTTTCCTCAGGGTCTAAGGGCAGGGGATGTTGTTATGATGCTATGTGAAGCCAAAAGAGACAAACTGTTTGTGAAAATGGGCTATTAGTCCAGTCATTTTATGAAAAAAGGTTGAACAAATTGCAACAGAAGCAAACTCAACTGATTTTGTATCCTCAACATGACCTGAGTGAGGGAAAAAAAGCCCCGAAGAATCCCATTAGGGGAAAGTTTCGAAAAAGACCCAAATATACCCCATTCATACGCCTATTAATTATTTTTATTTAGGGTAAAATTTTTAACCTTTAGATATCTTGATGAAAATTACTGAGTTGATTACTTACATTAAGACAAACAAAAAATGTATTACAAGTTTTTTGAAATTCTTTGTTAACATTGTTAATTTTGTTTAATTTGCATACATTTGCATAAATTCCACCGTTTTGACAGCACATATATATATATATATATAAAGGTGCTGTGATGGTACCAGCTTGAAAATTGGAATGAGTTGACTCCATCGGTCAACCGACAAGAAATCACTTTAAATTTCAAGATGACTGCAATTTTTCAGGATAGCCACATCCTTAGTAGAGCAGGTATGACATTACGTATTAATTTGCATTCATACAACACCTGATCTAAACATTGGGTATAGCAGGTGAAAATGTCTTGTTCAGTCTTGTTAACATATTACAGTTAAAAAACTTAATATTAAGGTCTGAATGGAACCCATTTAGGCTATCAGGTGTTCTATGAATGCAAATTAGCCATACGTAATTGGATTATGCACTGTTTGCTCATACCTGCTCTACTAAGGATGTGGCTGTCTTGAAAAATTGCAGTCATCTTGAAATTTAAAGTGATTTCTTGTCGGTTGACCAATGGAGTCAACTCATTCCAATTTTCATGCCGGTACCACCACAGCACCTTTATACATGTGCTGTCAAAACAGTGGAGTTTATGCAAATGTATGCAAATTTACTCATGTTAACAAAGAATTTCAAAAAACTTGTAATACATTTTTTGTTTGTCTTAATGTAAGTAATTAACTAAAGGTTAAACATTTTTACCCTATTCACGTGAGAAAAATAATTAATAGGCGTATATATGGGATATATTTTGGTCTTTTTCTAAACTTTCCCCTAATGGGATTCTTCGTGGCTTTTTTTCCCTCACTCAGGACATGTTGAGGATACAAAATCAGTTGAGTTTGCTTCTTTTGCAATTTGTTCAACGTTGACCCCTTTTTTGGCCTAAAATTACTGGACTAAAATTCCCTTGCCTTACCATACAGTATAAAAATAAAATTTTCTATTAAAGCTCCATACAGTATAAAGGTAATCTCTGTCAGCAGATCTCTAACACGATTCAGGTGTGAGGAGGCTCCTTACCTGGAGTCAGGAGAGTCAGCAGAGTCGCCACACAGGTCACTTTGTAGAGAGCCATGACTGAACGTCAGTTTGTTCCTATCTGTGCTGGTATTAAACAGCCCCCCACCCCCTAATTAGACACGTTACCTGTCCGAGACACGCCCAAACGTGACACACCCAAACATGACCACAAACACAGCAGTATAGGAGAAGGTAAAAGTGAGCGAACAGTAAACATACACATTGAATCAAGAGGGTAAAATTAGAGAGGAAAAATTATTGGACTTTTTCAAATATCTACTACTTAGGCATACTTTTACCTTAAAACCACATGTAGCCTAATCTTTAAAATCCACAGTTGGAGACTAACGTATCATCCTTCTCATAGCTCATAGCTCAATGTTTGGTCTCCACCAGCTCCTAAAAGGAAACTGCTGCTAAAGATTTTCACTGAACTGTTAGAGGCCTAAATAAAGGACCCCACTCACCCATGTTGTGTTTCATTGCAGCTCTACCCTAGTGCTCACCTTGAGAAGCAGAGAGCAGCCGTCAGCACCCATTGGTTGTTGATGAGGGATCCTCCACAGAAGTGGGTAGAAACAAATTGCAGACTGGCCTGCCAGGGCCAACTGCCCTCAGGGGCCGCCTGTCCTCCAACGATCCTGGTGTTGAGTGGAGCCGTAATGGAATAATAATGGAACTATAAACAAACATGTTCACGATGTCGAAGTAAAGTATGTGTGTAAAAACGTTAACTTACCATCAAGTTGTGAGTGAGACTCTTGAAAAAACAATAGTGCTATCACACACACCACACACCAAACCAAACTGTTTCAATAACCAAAACTGTAAGTGGTGTAAATACAATCAATAAATCAACTGTTTTAAAGCCAAACTGACAACTTCAAATGACAATTACTGTTTATATTAAAGCTCCATACAGTATAAAGGTTGATGTTTGTGTTAAAGCTCCATACAGTATAAAGGTAGACGTTTATATTAAAGCTCCATACAGTATAAAGGTAGATGTTTGTATTAAAGCTCCATACAGTATAACGGTAGATGTTTGTATTAAAGCTCCATACAGTATAAAGGTAGGCTATATGTTTGTATTAAAGCTGCATAAACCGGCCTGCGCTCCCTCCCACCAGAAGCTGCCTTTATCAGCTCTTGTTGTCTATTTCCATGTTTTGCATATTCTGTGTTAGCTGTTTTCTTATCTGTAATACAACATCTATTGCACGTCTGCCCGTCCTGGGTGCAGGGGGGAGGTTTCTTGAGAGTTTTTCCTCAGGGTCTAATGGCAGAGGATGTTGTTATGATGCTATGTGAAGCCCTTTCAGACAAACTGATTGTGAAAATGGGCTTTTAGCTCAGTTGGTAGAGCACCTGCCCCATGTGTTGAGGCTATAGTCCTCACTGCAGGCGGCCCCAGTTCAAATCCCGCATCAAGCGGCCCTGTCCTGCATGTCATTCAACCCCCTCTCTGCCTCCCATTTCCTGTCTCTCTCTTTCAACTGTCCTGTCATTAAAGGCAAAAAAGCCCCCCAAAATATACTACTACTACTAAAAAGTAGCCCGTACAAGGAGGGGAAAATTATTTCCAACATCATGAGCGTGACATGAAAACAAAACAGAAACAAAAACAGCGTGCCTGTGAGAAACCACAGAATTTAAATCCATCAGATACAGTATGACTCCTACCCTGTCCTGAATTCAAAAGGGAGACGGCTGTAGGAACAAAGGAGTGCTTGTACCTGTTTATACGAGGCCTTTGATTATGTTTTTTTGACTGGTGTTATGCAGCCTTTGTCTAAAATCAATGCACTTGTCCTTAGTTTTCTGTACATTTAGTTGGAGAAAGGCACTGTCACACCAGTCTGCAAATTCATCAACCACAGGACCATGGGCATATACAGTGGGTACTAGTTTCATTTGGACGGTTTCACGCGAGATTCACGCGTGAGTCACGGGAGGCTCACGCGGATTTTTTGTGGAGGAGTAATTGTGTTTTCACCAGAAGCTGCAATGTGCCCAAACAACCGCCAGGTGGCATCTGTGAGCAGCAGATCGCCTCTATAAGACAGCAGCACGGAGCAGTGAACACGAATGGGGATGCAATATAATAATAATACAGTATAGTTTTTCAATGAGAAAAATGTAATGACGGCAGCTATACGTCTCACTCTCTTTTATCGATCCTCTTGTCAGCTCCAAACACACCCATCTGCACCGCGATTATGGACCACAGCCTGGTTTTCTACACAGCAGCTAATTAACTCAGTGGGCGATGCTGCCGGTGTGTTTTTAAAATGAGCCAACTACTGGCTACAGTAGTGTTCATTCCCCACCTTGTTTGACTGAGAGTGTAGCTGGATGATTTCTCATGAACGGGCAATAGCCTACCGTAAAACACCAAATAAGGGCCCGGGCGTTTATTTGCTTAAATCGCTCAAATCAACAGGCGTTTATTAGGGACCTGCGTTTATTAATAGTGTTCAACCTGGACCTCCTTCTGGGGAAAGAGGCTTCACTCTGTGGCGGCAGGCGGCGGTGGAATGATACGTGCGTTCCTCAAGGCATTACTACAGCCGGGGCGGACTTGTTCTCTGTCTCGCTGACCTCCGCGGTCCTGGCCCGCCTGCACAGGTATCAGGAGACTGAGACCCCCCATCATGTCGGTCCTCCGCCCTTACTGATCCGCAAGTTGCAAAAACCCTGCGGACGCCCAGTCTCTCCACTCCTCTCCCCACTTCAGCAGCTGTGTTGGCTCGCTCCACCGTTTTTTGATTGAATGAAGTAGGCCTATAACTAATAATAATGCAACGTATAGCCTAACTAAATACGCGTATGAGTAATCAGAGAACAGTAGGCTGTTTACGCTACTTTTAAAAGTCATTTAAAACGAGGAGCGAGCCGAGCCGACACTGTGCAGCCCAGGACAGGTGCTGAAGTGAGGATGAGAGGAGTGGACAGACCGGGCAGGAGCAACCAGCCCAGAGGCGATCACTGATATAGCCTATATGTGCGGCTATCGTATGTGTGTGTGTTTGTGTAATGCAGGGGTGCTTTAAAAAAAAACACAGTTGTCTGGACAGTAGGCATTTTTCTCACAACCGACCTCAAAAGCGAGGGCAGGTCCGCCGAAGCATCATTCCGGGTGTTGTCTTTGTTGTTAGTTTGTTGCCGCTCCACAGAGCGCACATGGCTACTTAATTATGCACGTGCTGACCATATATGGTTGTGCTGTGCTGAGTCATTCTGGGGGTGGAATATGAAGTGTGTTCATGTCCGCACCATTCTTGGGTCCGGTGTGATTTATCAATGGAATATTGCGGAGAGTTGTGTGTACGCACAGCTTGATCAGTGTTTCCCACAGAAAAAATAAATAAATAAATAGCCTAAATAAATGTGTCCACGTCTCACGTGTGTTTACGTGCGGTGCGCCCGCACGCGAGAGAGGCGGCAGGTTGAGAGGCTGACTGGCGGAGATGAGAGCTGGTGAAACGCATGGTTATTAAAAAAAACACCATCTCTGATCTCTGCCCGCACATATAGACACAGGTTCACATACACAGGGGCGCACGGCAAATGCAGCTGCAGCGCTATTAAACTAGAGCAACAGCAACTCTCATATTTAAATTGTGTATATTGATTTTATATATTTCACTGATTGCAATTAGGCTATAGAATGCTAGTGTGTGTTTTATTGAAAGCGAGGCTAGATGAAAATCGCTACAGTGGGGTTTATATGCAGCGGTCTGTAGGACCAGCTTAATAGACACATCAGCGACACATTCGCACCTTCATTTATCTCTGATCAATAGGTGTGCTTGTGGATACTTCAGCCCTGCCCCCCACAGAACTCCACACAGCTGTTCAGTCAGCTTAGAAAAACCGGTTCTTACAGATAGCTAGGCTACCTCTCCTCACACTTTTCATACAGTAAGCCGGAGGACAAAACTATAGGCTTCATTGTTTCGTTTCATTTCGTTGAGTGAAAATCATCTCTGAATTATGGCACTAAAAATAAAATAGGCCTATCTTTAAAAAAAAAGATCCTATGATATTTAGCCTAATTGCATTATTTTTATTCAAATGTGACTGAGACCTTTATCTACATAAACAGAGGGTAACATGAATAAATATCCTGTTTTGTATTTTTCTGGAAACTGTTACATTATGTAACGTGACCGCGGCACCCCCCCCCCCCTCCCGAATTGGGCATATTATGATAAATATAACTGTAGATGAAAACAATAATTGAAGAAAAAAATAAGCTATTGTCGGCCCGAGGTATAAATGCCCAGAAATCGAATGTTTCATTTGTGTAAGTTGTAAGCTTCAGAAACCATCACACATGGAAAAGTCACGGACTGAGAGACCTGTAGATTTAATGTAAACAAAGTCATTTACGTAAGAAAAACACAAACGTCTGTGTGAGACCATCTGGGTGGTTCTAGTGTTCACATTAGCCTAATGAAGAATGAAGAAAACACGTTACAAATGAACTATGACCGAATTGACAGCAGGAACAGTGTGCACTTATCTCAAGGAAATTTAAATCGAATGCAACTGGCTTCAGCCTCTTGGATGAGAGGTGAAACGTCTCCCTAGACAAATAACCAAGCCCAGTTGCATTCGATTTAAATTTCCTTGAGATAACTATGACCGGGAGTCCGGGACAAAGAGAATATTCACAGGCTTAGTGCATGTGCACACGCCGGCCGGAGTCAACTCGCAACAATGTAGCTTTCCCTCGATTAAAGTAGTTCTGTCATCTCCCACTTTGTACCGGATAAGAGACAGCACCCGACAGATATGCTAAATGTTTGGATGCAACAAAGTCACTGTTAACAAAATCAGCATCTAATCTGTCCCTTCAAGAGCAGCTGCTGACAGATGTGCATTATTGCTCCGCTCGTGAGTCCAGCAGCATCGGGTCCAGGCTGCTGGCACGGACGTAGCGGTCGTGGGCTGTGAGTGGATTGTTACATTCACCAGAACTTGCAGAACTCAAACTACTCAAACTTGGAGCCACCCAGCCCAAAAAATATGCAGGGACCCCCAAAAGGCTGAGAACCACTGATCCTGTTGAACGTAGGCTACTGTAACCACTGTGAAACAATAAAAAAACAACAGTGATCTGATTGACCGGCGTAGCGGTCCCTCTCTCCATCCACTCTCTAGCTCTCTCGACCACAGCTGCATATTAAGTACCTATGGCCTATGAACAGCGCCACTCTCCATTGCAGCTACGTTGTGGTCAAACGTGGAATTATCCCAAAATCTTTTGAGCTGCATCTCAGTACGATGCTTCCACCTAGTGGCTACAGTGTGACCTACAATTTCACGCAACGCGTGAATCACGCGTTACGTGAGGGAAACGTCCAAATGAAACTAGTACCCACTGTAAGGG